>NW_026783401.1:300000-452493 GCF_949774975.1 Lagenorhynchus albirostris | reverse complement strand
AACGAAATGGATTCAACACCCCATATTAAACACCTAAGAATGTACCTGACTAGGAAGTATCTTAAAACCTATGGATTGCTATGTCTCCAAAAGAGAATCAAGCGTGTGTACAGGGGCATAAACGCAGCAGTGATAGGACTGGAGAGGTTCGGTGAGCAAATGAAGACCCTTTGAAGTCATATTGCATGGTACCCATTCCACGGGTCTCAACTCTCCAGGTTTAAGGTATTCTTCCTTCAGCTAAAACATGCATGTGGATCCCAGAGTATGATCAACCGTGTGATCGGGAGACGTGTTCCAATATGTGTCAGTTTCTGTCCCCTGGTACTCGGGTGCAACATTCCAGACGCTTTACTAACACTCTCCCGACTTGGAGAGTCAGTGCCTTTAACCTCCTGTTTGGCCCAGTTTGCAATTTCTGCGGAAGATGAACAGGAATAGGGAGAACCAATGAGAGACTAGCTGGAGGTGTCTGGACGGGCAAATTTAACTCTCATTTCCCACCAGGAAGAGGAATTAACCAAAGGCTCAGCGTGCCGTGCCGGAACCAGATTAGGGCCTGAAGCCATCCTGCGATGTTGCGGCCAGCTCACAAGAAAGCGACTTGAAGAAAGGAGCTCAGGGGCACTGTAATTCACAAACCTGCAGAGTTATAAATGACAGCTATCGTCCAAAAATATACTGAAGTAAGGCTGCCAAGAGGACTTGAAAGCGGGGCAGAATTGCAGGAAACCGATTTCAGGAGGTAGACTGGAATTGCATTGAAAGCATAGGAAAAGAGGCAGAACGTCCACAATGATGCACTTGGCCAAAAAGGGCGTATGCGTTTTTTCATGAATAGATTCAGGAAAAAACGCATACGCCCTTTTTGGCCAACCAAGCAAGCTTGCAAAGGAAATCTGCACTACAATGAAGTCTCACTTCCCCCCGGTCCAAAGGGCCATCTGAAAAAAGTGTAAACTCCAGAAAGGCAGGACAGGCCATGGAGAACTGGGAGCCTTGTTATGCTGATGGGCGGGATGTAAATTGCCAACAGCCACTCGGGAGAAGTGTATGGTGTTTCCTGAAACATCTAAAAAACAAAGCAACAGAGCCTAGGGCACTTCCACTTATGGTCCTATAGCTTAGGGAAATTAAAATCAAAAGACACAGCCACCCCAAAGGTTGGGACGGCTCTGTTTACAAGAACCTGGTTTACGGTACAAGTTCAATATCGCAGAAAGTGAAAAATGGATAAAGAAGTTGTGGTACTTACGTACAATGCAATATCACTCAGCAATGAAATCTATGTCAACAGGCCCGTAGCAGCATAATGAGTGGATTCAGGTATGATGATTCTAACTGAAATAAGTCACACAGGAAAAGAAATATCATAAGATATCACTAATACACGGAATGTAAACTTGGCTACATAGGAACTGAATTACAAAACAGAACAGGGTCTCAAATTTAGAAAACCAACTTATGCTTGCTTAAGGGGAAAGGTGATTTGGGGTGCTGCATAAAACCAGAGATTGAAATGAGCACAGATAAAGTTCCTTAAGCCAAATATGGAATAGACAAGAGCTACTCCTTGCTCAACGAAATGGACTCAACACCCCATATTAAATGCCTAAGAATGTACCTGACTAGGAAGTATCTTAAAACCTATGGATTGCTATGTCTCCAAAAGAGAATCAAGCGTGTGTGCAGGGGCATAAAGGCAGCAGTGATAGGATTGGAGAGGTTCGGTGAGCAAATGCAGACCCTTTGAAGTCATATTGCATGGTACCCATTCAACGGGTCTCAACTCTCCAGGTTTAAGGTATTGTTCCTTCAGCTAAAACATGCATGTGGAACCCAGAGTATGATCAACCGTGTGAATGGGAGACGTGTTCCAATATGTGTCAGTTTTCATCCCCTGGTACTCGGGTGCAACATTCCAGACGCTTTACTAACACTCTCCCGACTTGGAGAGTCAGTGCCTTTAACCTCCTGTTTGGCCCAGTTTGCAATTTCTGCGGAAGATGAACAGGAATAGGGAGAACCAATGACAGACCAGATGGAGGTGTCTGGATGGGCAAATTTAACTCTCATTTCCCACTAGGAAGAGGAATTAACCAAAGGCTCAGCGTGCCATGCCGGAACCAGATTATGGCCTGAAGCAATCCTGCGGTGTTGCGGCTAGCTCACGAGAAAGCGACTTGAAGAAAGGAGCTCAGGGGCACTGTAATTCACAAACCTGCAGAGTTATAAATGACAGCTATCGTCCAAAAATATACTGAAGTAAGGCTGCCAAGAGGACTTGAAAGCGGGGCAGAATTGCAGGAAACCGATTTCAGGAGGTAGACTGGAATTGCATTTAAAGCATAGGAAAAGAGGCAGAACGTCCACAATGATGCACTTGGCCAAAAAGGGCGTATGCGTTTTTTCCTGAATATATTCAGGAAAAAACGCATACGCCCTTTTTGGCCAACCAAGCAAGCTTGCAAAGGATATCTGCACTACAATGAAATCTCACTTCCCCCCGGTGAAAAGGGCCATCTGAAAAAAGTGTAAAATCCAGAAAGGCAGGACAGGCCATGGAGAACTGGGAGCCTTGTTATGCTGATGGGCGGGATGTCAATTGCCAACAGCCACTCGGGAGAAGTGTATGGTGTTTCCTGAAACATCTAAAAAACAAAGCAACAAAGCCTAGGGCACTTCCACTTATGGTCCTATAGCTTAGGGAAATTAAAATCAAAAGACACAGCCACCCCAAATGTTGGGACGGCTCTGTTTACAAGAACCTGGTTTACGGTACAAGTTCAATATCGCAGAAAGTGAAAAATGGATAAAGAAGTTGTGGTACTTACGTACAATGCAATATCACTCAGCAATGAAATCTATGTCATCAGGCCCGTAGCAGCATAATGAGTGGATTCAGGTATGATGATTCTAACTGAAATAAGTCACACAGAAAAGGAAACATCATAAGATATCACTAATACACGGAATGTAAACTTGGCTACACAGGAACTGAATTACAAAACAGAAGAGGTTCTCAAATTTAGAAAACAAACTTATGCTTGCTTAAGGGGAAAGATGAGTTGGGGTGCTGCATAAAACCAGAGATTGAAATGAGCACAGATAAAGTTCCTTAAGCCAAATATGGAATAGACAAGAGCTACTCGTTGCTCAACGAAATGGATTCAACACCCCATATTAAACACCTAAGAATGTACCTGACTAGGAAGTATCTTAAAACCTATGGATTGCTATGTCTCCAAAAGAGAATCAAGCGTGTGTGCAGGGGCATAAACGCAGCAGTGATAGGATTGGAGAGGTTCGGTGAGCAAATGAAGACCCTTTGAAGTCATATTGCATGGTACCCATTCCACGGGTCTCAACTCTCCAGGTTTAAGGTATTCTTCCTTCAGCTAAAACATGCATGTGGAACCCAGAGTATGATCAACCGTGTGATCGGGAGACGTGTTCCAATATGTGTCAGTTTTCGTCCCCTGGTACTCGGGTGCAACATTCCAGACGCTTTACTAACACTCTCCCGACTTGGAGAGTCAGTGCCTTTAACCTCCTGTTTGGCCCAGTTTGCAATTTCTGCGGAAGATGAACAGGAATAGGGAGAACCAATGACAGACCAGATGGAGTTGTCTGGATGGGCAAATTTAACTCTCATTTCGCACCAGGAAGAGGAATTAACCAAAGGCTCAGCGTGCCGTGCCGGAACCAGATTAGGGCCTGAAGCCATCCTGCGGTGTTGCGGCCAGCTCACGAGAAAGCGAGTTGAAGAAAGGAGCTCAGGGGCACTGTAATTCACAAACCTGCAGAGTTATAAATGACAGCTATCGTCCAAAAATATACTGAAGTAAAGCTGCCAAGAGGACTTGAAAGCGGGGCAGAATTGCAGGAAACCGATTTCAGGAGGTAGCCTGGAATTGCATTTAAAGCATAGGAAAAGAGGCAGAACGTCCACAATGATGCACTTGGCCAAAAAGGGCATATGCGTTTTTTCCTGAATATATTCAGGAAAAAACGCATACGCCCTTTTTGGCCAACCAAGCAAGCTTGCAAAGGAAATCTGCACTACAGTGAAGTCTCACTTCCCCCCGGTCAAAAGGGCCATCTGAAAAAAGTGTAAAATCCAGAAAGGCAGGACAGGCCATGGAGAACTGGGAGCCTTGTTATGCTGATGGGCGGGATGTAAATTGCCAACAGCCACTCGGGAGAAGTGTATGGTGTTTCCTGAAACATCTAAAAAACAAAGCAACAGAGCCTAGGGCACTTCCACTTATGGTCCTATAGCTTAGGGAAATTAAAATCAAAAGACACAGCCACCCCAAAGGTTGGGACGGCTCTGTTTACAAGAACCTGGTTTACGGTACAAGTTCAATATCGCAGAAAGTGAAAAATGGATAAAGAAGTTGTGGTACTTACGTACAATGCAATATCACTCAGCAAGGAAATCTATGTCATCAGGCCCGTAGCAGCATAATGAGTGGATTCAGGTATGATGATTCTAACTGAAATAAGTCACACAGGAAAAGAAACATCATAAGATATCACTAATACACGGAATGTAAACTTGGCTACATAGGAACTGAATTACAAAACAGAACAGGGTCTCAAATTTAGAAAACCAACTTATGCTTGCTTAAGGGGAAAGGTGAGTTGGGGTGCTGCATAAAACCAGAGATTGAAATGAGCACAGATAAAGTTCCTTAAGCCAAATATGGAATAGACAAGAGCTACTCCTTGCTCAGCGAAATGGACTCAACACCCCATATTAAATGCCTAAGCGTGTACCTGACTAGGAAGTATCTTAAAACCTATGGATTGCTATGTCTCTGAAAGAGAATCAAGTGTGTGTACAGGGGCATAAACGCAGCAGTGATAGGATTGGAGAGGTTCGGTGAGCAAATGAAGACCCTTTGAAGTCATATTGCATGGTACCAATTCCACGGGTCTCAACTCTCCAGGTTTAAGGTATTCTTCCTTCAGCTAAAACATGCATGTGGAACCCAGAGTATGATCAACCGTGTGATCGGGAGACGTGTTCCAATATGTGTCAGTTTTCGTCCCCTGGTACTCAGGTGCAACATTCCAGACGCTTTACTAACACTCTCCCGACTTGGAGAGTCAGTACCTTTAAACTCCTGTTTGGCCCAGTTTGCAATTTCTGCGGAAGATGAACAGGAATAGGGAGAACCAATGAGAGACTAGCTGGAGGTGTCTGGACGGGCAAATTTAACTCTCATTTCCCACCAGGAAGAGGAATTAACCAAAGGCTCAGCGTGCCGTGCCGGAACCAGATTAGGGCCTGAAGCCATCCTGCGGTGTTGTGGCCAGCTCACGAGAAAGCGACTTGAAGAAAGGAGCTCAGGGGCACTGTAATTCACAAACCTGCAGAGTTATAAATGACAGCTATCGTCCAAAAATATACTGAAGTAAGGCTGCCAAGAGGACTTGAAAGCGGGGCAGAATTGCAGGAAACCGATTTCAGGAGGTAGACTGGAATTGCATTGAAAGCATAGGAAAAGAGGCAGAACGTCCACAATGATGCACTTGGCCAAAAAGGGCGTATGCGTTTTTTCCTGAATATATTCAGGAAAAAACGCATACGCCCTTTTTGGCCAACCAAGCAAGCTTGCAAAGGAAATCTGCACTACAGTGAAGTCTCACTTCCCCCCGGTCAAAAGGGCCATCTGAAAAAAGTGTAAACTCCAGAAAGGCAGGACAGGCCATGGAGAACTGGGAGCCTTGTTATGCTGATGGGCGGGATGTAAATTGCCAACAGCCACTCGGGAGAAGTGTATGGTGTTTCCTGAAACATCTAAAAAACAAAGCAACAGAGCCTAGGGCACTTCCACTTATGGTCCTATTGCTTAGGGAAATTAAAATCAAAAGACACAGCCACCCCAAAGGTTGGGACGGCTCTGTTTACAAGAACCTGGTTTACGGTACAAGTTCAATATCGCAGAAAGTGAAAAATGGATAAAGAAGTTGTGGTACTTACGTACAATGCAATATCACTCAGCAATGAAATCTATGTCATCAGGCCCGTAGAAGCATAATGAGTGGATTCAGGTATGATGATTCTAACTGAAATAAGTCACACAGGAAAAGAAACATCATAAGATATCACTAATACACGGAATGTAAACTTGGCTACACAGGAACTGAATTACAAAACAGAACAGGGTCTCAAATTTAGAAAACCAACTTATGCTTGCTTAAGGGCAAAGGTGAGTTGGGGTGCTGCATAAAACCAGAGATTGAAATGAGCACAGATAAAGTTCCTTAAGCCAAATATGGAATAGACAAGAGCTACTCCTTGCTCAACGAAATGGATTCAACACCCCATATTAAACACCTAAGAATGTACCTGACTAGGAAGTATCTTAAAACCTATGGATTGCTATGTCTCTGAAAGAGAATCAAGCGTGTGTGCAGGGGCATAATTGCAGCAGTGATAGGTTTGGAGAGGTTCAGTGAGCAAATGAAGACCCTTTGAAGTCATATTGCATGGTACCCATTCCATGGGTCTCAACTCTCCAGGTTTAAGGTATTCTTCCTTCAGCTAAAACATGCATGTGGAACCCAGAGTATGATCAACCGTGTGATCGGGAGACGTGTTGCAATATGTGTCAGTTTTCGTCCCCTGGTACTCGGGTGCAACATTCCAGACGCTTTACTAACACTCTCCCGACTTGGAGAGTCAGTGCCTTTAACCTCCTGTTTGGCCCAGTTTGCAATTTCTGCGGAAGATGAACAGGAATAGGGAGAACCAATGACAGACTAGCTGGAGGTGTCTGGACGGGCATATTTAACTCTCATTTCCCACCAGGAAGAGGAATTAACCAAAGGCTCAGCGTGCCGTGCCGGAACCAGATTAGGGCCTGAAGCCATCCTGCGGTGTTGCGGCCAGCTCACAAGAAAGCGACTAGAAGAAAGGAGCTCAGGGGCACTGTAATTCACAAACCTGCAGAGTTATAAATGACAGCTATCGTCCAAAAATATACTGAAGTAAGGCTGCCAAGAGGACTTGAAAGCGGGGCAGAATTGCAGGAAACCGATTTCAGGAGGTAGACTGGAATTGCATTTAAAGCATAGGAAAAGAGGCAGAACGTCCACAATGATGCACTTGGCCAAAAAGGGCGTATGCCTTTTTTCCTGAATATATTCAGGAAAAAAGGCATACGCCCTTTTTGGCCAACCAAGCAAGGTTGCAAAGGAAATCTGCACTACAATGAAGTCTCACTTCCCCCTGGTCAAAAGGGCCATCTGAAAAAAGTGTAAAATCCAGAAAGGCAGGACAGGCCATGGAGAACTGGGAGCCTTGTTATGCTGATGGGCGGGATGTAAATTGCCAACAGCCACTCGGGAGAAGTGTATGGTGTTTCCTGAAACATCTAAAAAACTAAGCAACAGAGCCTAGGGCACTTCCACTTATGGTCCTATAGCTTAGGGAAATTAAAATCAAAAAGACACAGCCACCCCAAAGGTTGGGACGGCTCTGTTTACAAGAACCTGGTTTACGGTACAAGTTCAATATTGCAGAAAGTGAAAAATGGATAAAGAAGTTGTGGTACTTACGTACAATGCAGTATCACTCAGCAATGAAATCTATGTCATCAGGTCCGTAGCAGCATAATGAGTGGATTCAGGTATGATGATTCTAACTGAAATAAGTCACACAGAAAAAGAAACATCATAAGATATCACTAATACACGGAATATAAACTTGGCTACACAGGAACTGAATTACAAAACAGAACAGGGTCTCAAATTTAGAAACCCAACTTATGCTTGCTTAAGGTGAAAGGTGAGTTGGGGTGCTGCATAAAACCAGAGATTGAAATGAGCACAGATAAAGTTCCTTAAGCCAAATATGGAATAGACAAGAGCTACTCCTTGCTCAACGAAATGGACTCAACACCCCATATTAAATGCCTAAGAGTGTACCTGACTAGGAAGTATCTTAAAACCTATGGATTGCTATGTCTCTGAAAGAGAATCAAGTGTGTGTACAGGGGCATAAACGCAGCAGTGATAGGATTGGAGAGGTTCGGTGAGCAAATGAAGACCCTTTGAAGTCATATTGCATGGTACCCATTCCATGGGTCTCAACTCTCCAGGTTTAAGGTATTCTTCCTTCAGCTAAAACATGCATGTGGAACCCAGAGTATGATCAACCGTGTGATCGGGAGACGTGTTCCAATATGTGAAAGCTTTCGTACCCTGGTACTCGGGTGCAACATTCCAGACGCTTTACTAACACTCTCCCGACTTGGAGAGTCAGTGCCTTTAACCTCCTGTTTGGCCCAGTTTGCAATTTCTGCGGAAGATGAACAGGAATAGGGAGAACCAATGACAGACTAGCTGGAGGTGTCTGGACGGGCAAATTTAACTCTCATTTCCCACCAGGAAGAGGAATTAACCAAAGGCTCAGCGTGCCGTGCCGGAACCAGATTAGGGCCTTAAGCCATCCTGCGGTGTTGAGGCCAGCTCACGAGAAAGCGAGTTGAAGAAAGGAGCTCAGGGGCACTGTAATTCACAAACCTGCAGAGTTATAAATGACAGCTATCGGCCAAAAATATACTGAAGTAAGGCTGCCAAGAGGACTTGAAAGCGGGGCAGAATTGCAGGAAACCGATTTCAGGAGGTAGACTGGAATTGCATTGAAAGCATAGGAAAAGAGGCAGAACGTCCACAATGATGCACTTGGCCAAAAAGGGCGTATGCCTTTTTTCCTGAATATATTCAGGAAAAAACGCATACGCCCTTTTTGGCCAACCAAGCAAGCTTGCAAAGGAAATCTGCACTACAATGAAGTCTCACATCCCCCCGGTCAAAAGGGCCATCTGAAAAAAGTGTAAAATCCAGAAAGGCAGGACAGGCCATGGAGAACTGGGAGCCTTGTTATGCTGATGGGCGGGATGTAAATTGCCAACAGCCACTCGGGAGAAGTGTATGGTGTTTCCTGAAACATCTAAAAAACAAAGCAACAGAGCCTAGGGCACTTCCACTTATGGTCCTATAGCTTAGGGAAATTAAAATCAAAAGACACAGCCACCCCAAAGGTTGGGACGGCTCTGTTTACAAGAACCTGGTTTACGGTACAAGTTCAATATCGCAGAAAGTGAAAAATGGATAAAGAAGTTGTGGTACTTACGTACAATGCAATATCACTCAGCAATGAAATCTATGTCATCAGGCCCGTAGCAGCATAATGAGTGGATTCAGGTACAATGATTCTAACTGAAATGAGTCACACAGAAAAAGAAACATCATAAGATATCACTAATACACGGAATGTAACCTTGGCTACACAGGAACTGAATTCCAAAACAGAAGAGGGTCTCAAATTTAGAAAATCAACTTATGCTTGCTTAAGGGGAAAGGTGAGTTGGGGTGCTGCATAAAACCAGAGATTGAAATGAGCACAGATAAAGTTCCTTAAGCCAAATATGGAATAGACAAGAGCTACTCATTGCTCAACGAAATGGATTCAGCACCCCATATTAAACACCTAAGTATATACCTGACTAGGAAGTATCTTAAAACCTATGGATTGCTATGTCTCCGAAAGAGAATCAAGCGTGTGTGCAGGGGCATAAACGCAGCAGTGATAGGATTGGAGAGGTTCGGTGAGCAAGTGAAGACCCTTTGAAATCATATTGCATGGTACCCATTCCACGGGTCTCAACTCTCCAGGTTGAAGGTATTCTTCCTTCAGCTAAAACATGCATGTGGAACCCAGAGTATGATCAACCGTGTGATCGGGAGACGTGTTCCAATATGTGTCAGTTTTCGTCCCCTGGTACTCGGGTGCAACATTCCAGACGCTTTACTAACACTCTCCCGACTTGGAGAGTCAGTGCCTTTAACCTCCTGTTTGGCCCAGTTTGCAATTTCTGCGGAAGATGAACAGGAATAGGGAGAACCAATGACAGACTAGCTGGAGGTGTCTGGACGGGCAAATTTAACTCTCATTTCCCACCAGGAAGAGGAATTAACCAAAGGCTCAGCGTGCCGTGCCGGAACCAGATTAGGGCCTGAAGCCATCCTGCGGTGTTGCGGCCAGCTCACGAGAAAGCGAGTTGAAGAAAGGAGCTCAGGGGCACTGTAATTCACAAACCTGCAGAGTTATAAATGACAGCTATCGTCCAAAAATATACTGAAGTAAGGCTGCCAAGAGGACTTGAAAGCGGGGCAGAATTGCAGGAAACCGATTTCAGGAGGTAGACTGGAATTGCATTGAAAGCATAGGAAAAGAGGCAGAACGTCCACAATGATGCACTTGGCCAAAAAGGGCGTATGCCTTTTTTCCTGAATATATTCAGGAAAAAACGCATACGCCCTTTTTGGCCAACCAAGCAAGCTTGCAAAGGAAATCTGCACTACAATGAAGTCTCACTTCCCCCCGGTCAAAAGGGCCATCTGAAAAAAGTGTAAAATCCAGAAAGGCAGGACAGGCCATGGAGAACTGGGAGCCTTGTTATGCTGATGGGCGGGATGTAAATTGCCAACAGCCACTCGGGAGAAGTGTATGGTGTTTCCTGAAACATCTAAAAAACTAAGCAACAGAGCCTAGGGCACTTCCACTTATGGTCCTATAGCTTAGGGAAATTAAAATCAAAAAGACACAGCCACCCCAAAGGTTGGGACGGCTCTGTTTACAAGAACCTCGTTTACGGTACAAGTTCAATATCGCAGAAAGTGAAAAATGGATAAAGAAGTTGTGGTACTTACGTACAATGCAATATCACTCAGCAATGAAATCTATGTCATCAGGCCCGTAGCAGCATAATGAGTGGATTCAGGTATGATGATTCTAACTGAAATAAGTCACACAGAAAAAGAAACATCATAAGATATCACTAATACACGGAATGTAAACTTGGCTACACAGGAACTGAATTCCAAAACAGAAGAGGGTCTCAAATTTAGAAACCCAACTTATGCTTGCTTAAGGGGAAAGGTGAGTTGGGGTGCTGCATAAAACCAGAGATTGAAATGAGCACAGATAAAGTTCCTTAAGCCAAATATGGAATAGACAAGAGCTACTCCTTGCTCAACGAAATGGATTCAACACCCCATATTAAACACCTAAGAATGTACCTGACTAGGAAGTATCTTAAAACCTATGGATTGCTATGTCTCCGAAAGAGAATCAAGCGTGTGTGCAGGGGCATAATCGCAGCAGTGATAGGATTGGAGAGGTTCGGTGAGCAAATGAAGACCCTTTGAAGTCATATTGCATGGTACCCATTCCACGGGTCTCAACTCTCCAGGTTGAAGGTATTCTTCCTTCAGCTAAAACATGCATGTGGAACCCAGAGTATGATCAACCGTGTGATCGGGAGATGTGTTCCAATATGTGTCAGTTTTCGTCCCCTGGTACTCGGGTGCAACATTCCAGACGCTTTACTAACACTCTCCCGACTTGGAGAGTCAGTGCCTTTAACCTCCTGTTTGGCCCAGTTTGCAATTTCTGCGGAAGATGAACAGGAATAGGGAGAACCAATGACAGACTAGCTGGAGGTGTCTGGACGGGCAAATTTAACTCTCATTTCCCACCAGGAAGAGGAATTAACCAAAGGCTCAGCGTGCCGTGCCGGAACCAGATTAGGGCCTGAAGCCATCCTGCGGTGTTGCGGCCAGCTCACGACAAAGCGAGTTGAAGAAAGGAGCTCAGGGGCACTGTAATTCACAAACCTGCAGAGTTATAAATGACAGCTATCGTCCAAAAATATACTGAAGTAAGGCTGCCAAGAGGACTTGAAAGCGGGGCAGAATTGCAGGAAACCGATTTCAGGAGGTAGACTGGAATTGCATTTAAAGCATAGGAAAAGAGGCAGAACGTCCACAATGATGCACTTGGCCAAAAAGGGCGTATGCCTTTTTTCCTGAATATATTCAGGAAAAAACGCATACGCCCTTTTTGGCCAACCAAGCAAGCTTGCAAAGGAAATCTGCACTACAGTGAAGTCTCACTTCCCCCCGGTCAAAAGGGCCATCTGAAAAAAGTGTAAAATCCAGAAAGGCAGGACAGGCCATGGAGAACTGGGAGCCTTGTTATGCTGATGGGCGGGATGTAAATTGCCAACAGCCACTCGGGAGAAGTGTATGGTGTTTCCTGAAACATCTAAAAAACAAAGCAACAGAGCCTAGGGCACTTCCACTTATGGTCCTATGGCTTAGGGAAATTAAAATCAAAAAGACACAGCCACCCCAAATGTTGGGACGGCTCTGTTTACAAGAACCTGGTTTACGGTACAAGTTCAATATCGCAGAAAGTGAAAAATGGATAAAGAAGTTCTGGTACTTACGTACAATGCAGTATCACTCAGCAATGAAATCTATGTCATCAGGCCCGTAGCAGCATAATGAGTGGATTCAGGTATGATGATTCTAACTGAAATAAGTCACACAGAAAAAGAAACATCATAAGATATCACTAATACACGGAATGTAAACTTGGCTACACAGGAACTGAATTCCAAAACAGAAGAGGGTCTCAAATTTAGAAACCCAACTTATGCTTGCTTAAGGGGAAAGGTGAGTTGGGGTGCTGCATAAAACCAGAGATTGAAATGAGCACAGATAAAGTTCCTTAAGCCAAATATGGAATAGACAAGAGCTACTCCTTGCTCAACGAAATGGATTCAACACCCCATATTAAACACCTAAGAATGTACCTGACTAGGAAGTATCTTAAAACCTATGGATTGCTATGTCTCCGAAAGAGAATCAAGCGTGTGTGCAGGGGCATAATCGCAGCAGTGATAGGATTGGAGAGGTTCGGTGAGCAAATGCAGACCCTTTGAAGTCATATTGCATGGTACCCATTCCACGGGTCTCAACTCTCCAGGTTTAAGGCATTCTTCCTTCAGCTAAAACATGCATGTGGAACCCAGAGTATGATCAACCGTGTGATCGGGCGACGTGTTCCAATATGTGTCAGTTTTCGTCCCCTGGTACTCGGGTGCAACATTCCAGACGCTTTACTAACACTCTCCCGACTTGGAGAGTCAGTGCCTTTAACCTCCTGTTTGGCCCAGTTTGCAATTTCTGTGGAAGTTGAACAGGAATAGGGAGAACCAATGACAGACTAGCTGGAGGTGTCTGGACGGGCAAATTTAACTCTCATTTCCCACCAGGAAGAGGAATTAACCAAAGGCTCAGCGTGCCGTGCCGGAACCAGATTAGGGCCTGAAGCCATCCTGCGGTTTTGCGGCCAGCTCACAAGAAAGCGAGTTGAAGAAAGGAGCTCAGGGGCACTGTAATTCACAAACCTGCAGAGTTATAAATGACAGCTATCGTCCAAAAATATACTGAAGTAAGGCTGCCAAGAGGACTTGAAAGCGGGGCAGAATTGCAGGAAACCGATTTCAGGAGGTAGACTGGAATTGCATTTAAAGCATAGGAAAAGAGGCAGAACGTCCACAATGATGCACTTGGCCAAAAAGGGCGTATGCGTTTTTTCCTGAATATATTCAGGAAAAAACGCATACGCCCTTTTTGGCCAACCAAGCAAGCTTGCAAAGGAAATCTGCACTACAGTGAAGTCTCACTTCCCCCCGGTCAAAAGGGCCATCTGAAAAAAGTGTAAAATCCAGAAAGGCAGGACAGGCCATGGAGAACTGGGAGCCTTGTTATGCTGATGGGCGGGATGTCAATTGCCAACAGCCACTCGGGAGAAGTGTATGGTGTTTCCTGAAACATCTAAAAAACAAAGCAACAGAGCCTAGGGCACTTCCACTTATGGTCCTATAGCTTAGGGAAATTAAAATCAAAAGACACAGCCACCCCAAATGTTGGGACGGCTCTGTTTACAAGAACCTGGTTTACGGTACAAGTTCAATATCGCAGAAAGTGAAAAATGGATAAAGAAGTTGTGGTACTTACGTACAATGCGGTATCACTCAGCAATGAAATCTATGTCATCAGTCCTGTAGCAGCATAATGAGTGGATTCAGGTATGATGATTCTAACTGAAATAAGTCACACAGAAAAAGAAACATCATAAGATATCACTAATACACGGAATGTAAACTTGGCTACACAGGAACTGAATTACAAAACAGAAGAGGTTCTCAAGTTTAGAAAACAAACTTATGCTTGCTTAAGGGGAAAGGTGAGTTGGGGTGCTGCATAAAACCAGAGATTGAAATGAGCACAGATAAAGTTCCTTAAGCCAAATATGGAATAGACAAGAGCTACTCCTTGCTCAACGAAATGGATTCAACACCCCATATTAAACACCTAAGAATGTACCTGACTAGGAAGTATCTTAAAACCTATGGATTGCTATGTCTCCGAAAGAGAATCAAGCGTGTGTACAGGGGCATAAACGCAGCAGTGATAGGATTGGAGAAGTTTGGTGAGCAAATGAAGGCCCTTTTAAGTCATATTGCATGGTACCCATTCCATGGGTCTCAACTCTCCAGGTTTAAGGTATTCTTCCTTCAGCTAAAACATGCATGTGGAACCCAGAGTATGATCAACCGTGTGATCGGGAGACGTGTTCCAATATGTCTCAGTTTTCGTCCCCTGGTACTCGGGTGCAACATTCCAGATGCTTTACTAACACTCTCCCGACTTGGAGAGTCAGTGCCTTTAACCTCCTGTTTGGCCCAGTTTGCAATTTCTGTGGAAGATGAACAGGAATAGGCAGAACCCATGACAGACTAGCTGGAGGTGTCTGGACGGGCAAATTTAACTCTCATTTCCCACCAGGAAGAGGAATTAACCAAAGGCTCAGCGTGCCGTGCCGGAACCAGATTAGGGCCTGAAGCCATCCTGCGGTGTTGCGGCCAGCTCACAAGAAAGCGACTAGAAGAAAGGAGCTCAGGGGCACTGTAATTCACAAACCTGCAGAGTTATAAATGACAGCTATCGTCCAAAAATATACTGAAGTAAGGCTGCCAAGAGGACTTGAAAGCGGGGCAGAATTGCAGGAAACCGATTTCAGGAGGTAGACTGGAATTGCATTTAAAGCATAGGAAAAGAGGCAGAACGTCCACAATGATGCACTTGGCCAAAAAGGGCGTATGCCTTTTTTCCTGAATATATTCAGGAAAAAACGCATACGCCCTTTTTGGCCAACCAAGCAAGCTTGCAAAGGAAATCTGCACTACAGTGAAGTCTCACTTCCCCCCGGTCAAAAGGGCCATCTGAAAAAAGTGTAAAATCCAGAAAGGCAGGACACGCCATGGAGAACTGTGAGCCTTGTTATGCTGATGGGCGGGATGTCAATTGCCAACAGCCACTCGGGAGAAGTGTATGGTGTTTCCTGAAACATCTAAAAAACAAAGCAACAGAGCCTAGGGCACTTCCACTTATGGTCCTATAGCTTAGGGAAATTAAAATCAAAAAGACACAGCCACCCCAAAGGTTGGGACGGCTCTGTTTACAAGAACCTGGTTTACGGTACAAGTTCAATATCGCAGAAAGTGAAAAATGGATAAAGAAGTTGTGGTACTTACGTACAATGCAGTATCACTCAGCAATGAAATCTATGTCATCAGGCCCGTAGCAGCATAATGAGTGGATTCAGGTATGATGATTCTAACTGAAATAAGTCACACAGAAAAAGAAACATCATAAGATATCACTAATACACGGAATGTAAACTTGGCTACACAGGAACTGAATTACAAAACAGAACAGGTTCTCAAATTTAGAAAACCAACTTATGCTTGCTTAAGAGCAAAGGTGAGTTGGGGTGCTGCATAAAACCAGAGATTGAAATGAGCACAGATAAAGTTCCTTAAGCCAAATATGGAATAGACAAGAGCTACGCCTTGCTCAACGAAATGGTTTCAACACCCCATATTAAACACCTAAGAATGTACCTGACTAGGAAGTATCTTAAAACCTATGGATTGCTATGTCTCCGAAAGAGAATCAAGCGTGTGTACAGGGGCATAAACGCAGCAGTGATAGGACTGGAGAGTTTCGGTGAGCAAATGAAGACCCTTTGAAGTCATATTGCATGGTACCCATTCCATGGGTCTCAACTCTCCAGGTTTAAGGTATTCTTCCTTCAGCTAAAACATGCATGTGGAACCCAGAGTATGATCAACCGTGTGATCGGGAGACGTGTTCCAATATGTGTCAGTTTTCGTCCCCTGGTACTCGGGTGCAACATTCCAGACGCTTTACTAACACTCTCCCGACTTGGAGAGTCAGTGCCTTTAACCTCCTGTTTGGCCCAGTTTGCAATTTCTGCGGAAGATGAACAGGAATAGGGAGAACCAATGACAGACCAGCTGGAGGTGTCTGGACGGGCAAATTTAACTCTCATTTCCCACCAGGAAGAGGAATTAACCAAAGGCTCAGCGTGCCGTGCCGGAACCAGATTAGGGCCTGAAGCCATCCTGCGGTGTTGCGGCCAGCTCACGAGAAAGCGAGTTGAAGAAAGGAGCTCAGGGGCACTGTAATTCACAAACCTGCAGAGTTATAAATGACAGCTATCGTCCAAAAATATACTGAAGTAAGGCTGCCAAGAGGACTTGAAAGCGGGGCAGAATTGCAGGAAACCGATTTCAGGAGGTAGACTGGAATTGCATTGAAAGCATAGGAAAAGAGGCAGAACGTCCACAATGATGCACTTGGCCAAAAAGGGCGTATGCGTTTTTTCCTGAATATATTCAGGAAAAAACGCATACGCACTTTTTGGCCAACCAAGCAAGCTTGCAAAGGAAATCTGCACTACAATGAAGTCTCACTTCCCCCCGGTCAAAAGGGCCATCTGAAAAAAGTGTAAAATCCAGAAAGGCAGGACAGGCCATGGAGAACTGGGAGCCTTGTTATGCTGATGGGCGGGATGTAAATTGCCAACAGCCACTCGGGAGAAGTGTATGGTGTTTCCTGAAACATCTAAAAAACAAAGCAACAGAGCCTAGGGCACTTCCACTTATGGTCCTATAGCTTAGGGAAATTAAAATCAAAAGACACAGCCACCCCAAATGTTGGGACGGCTCTGTTTACAAGAACCTGGTTTACGGTACAAGTTCAATATCGCAGAAAGTGAAAAATGGATAAAGAAGTTGTGGTACTTACGTACAATGCAATATCACTTAGCAATGAAATCTATGTCATCAGGCCCGTAGCAGCATAATGAGTGGATTCAGGTACAATGATTCTAACTGAAATGAGTCACACAGAAAAAGAAACATCATAAGATATCACTAATACACGGAATGTAAACTTGGCTACACAGGAACTGAATTACAAACAGAACAGGTTCTCAAATTTAGAAACCCAACTTATGCTTGCTTAAGGGGAAAGGTGAGTTGGGGTGCTGCATAAAACCAGAGATTGAAATGAGCACAGATAAAGTTCCTTAAGCCAAATATGGAATAGACAAGAGCTACTCCTTGCTCAACGAAATGGACTCAACACCCCATATTAAATGTCTAAGAGTGTACCTGACTAGGAAGTATCTTAAAACCTATGGATTGCTATGTCTCCGAAAAAGAATCAAGCGTGTGTTCAGGGGCATAAACGCAGCAGTGATAGGATTGGAGAAGTTCGGTGAGCAAATGAAGACCCTTTGAAGTCATATTGCATGGTACCCATTCCACGGGTCTCAACTCTCCAGGTTTAAGACATTCTTCCTTCAGCTAAAACATGCATTTGGAAGCCAGAGTATGATCAACCGTGTGATCGGGAGACGTGTTCCAATATGTGTCAGTTTTCGTCCCCTGGTACTCGGGTGCAACATTCCAGACGCTTTAATAACACTCTCCCGACTTGGAGAGTCAGTGCCTTTAACCTCCTGTTTGGCCCAGTTTGCAATTTCTGCGGAAGATGAACAGGAATAGGCAGAACCAATGACAGACTAGATGGAGGTGTCTGGACGGGCAAATTTAACTCTCATTTCCCACCAGGAAGAGGAATTAACCAAAGGCTCAGCGTGCCGTGCCGGAACCAGGTTAGGGCCTGAAGCCATCCTGCGGTGTTGCGGCCAGCTCACGAGAAAGCGAGTTGAAGAAAGGAGCTCAGGGGCACTGTAATTCACAAACCTGCAGAGTTATAAATGACAGCTATCGTCCAAAAATATACTGAAGTAAGGCTGCCAAGAGGACTTGAAAGCGGGGCAGAATTGCAGGAAACCGATTTCAGGAGGTAGACTGGAATTGCATTTAAAGCATAGGAAAAGAGGCAGAACGTCCACAATGATGCACTTGGCCAAAAAGGGCGTATGCCTTTTTTCCTGAATATATTCAGGAAAAAACGCATACGCCCTTTTTGGCCAACCAAGCAAGCTTGCAAAGGAAATGTGCACTACAATGAAGTCTCACTTCCCCCCGGTCAAAAGGGCCATCTGAAAAAAGTGTAAAATCCAGAAAGGCAGGACAGGCCATGGAGAACTGGGAGCCTTGTTATGCTGATAGGCGGGATGTAAATTGCCAACAGCCACTCGGGAGAAGTGTATGGTGTTTCCTGAAACATCTAAAAAACAAAGCAACAGAGCCTAGGGCACTTCCACTTATGGTCCTATAGCTTAGGGAAATTAAAATCAAAAAGACACAGCCACCCCAAATGTTGGGACGGCTCTGTTTACAAGAACCTGGTTTACGGTACAAGTTCAATATCGCAGAAAGTGAAAAATGGATAAAGAAGTTGTGGTACTTACGTACAATGCAGTATCACTCAGCAATGAAATCTATGTCATCAGGCCCGTAGCAGCATAATGAGTGGATTCAGGTATGATGATTCTAACTGAAATAAGTCACACAGGAAAAGAAACATCATAAGATATCACTAATACACGGAATGTAACCTTGGCTACACAGGAACTGAATTACAAAACAGAACAGGGTCTCAAATTTAGAAAACCAACTTATGCTTGCTTAAGGGGAAAGGTGAGTTGGGGTGCTGCCTAAAACCAGAGATTGAAATGAGCACAGATAAAGTTCCTTAAGCCAAATATGGAATAGACAAGAGCTACTCCTTGCTCAACGAAATGGACTCAACACCCCATATTAAATGCCTAAGAGTGTACCTGACTAGGAAGTACCTTAAAACCTATGGATTGCTATGTCTCCGAAAGAGAATCAAGCGTGTGTACAGGGGCATAAACGCAGCAGTGATAGGATTGGAGAAGTTCGGTGAGCAAATGAAGACCCTTTGAAGTCATATTGCATGGTACCCATTCCACGGGTCTCAACTCTCCAGGTTTAAGGTATTCTTCCTTCAGCTAAAACATGCATGTGGAACCCAGAGTATGATCAACCATGTGATCGGGAGACGTGTTCCAATATGTGTCAGTTTTCGTCCCCTGGTACTCGGGTGCAACATTCCAGACGCTTTACTAACACTCTCCCGACTTGGAGAGTCAGTGCCTTTAACCTCCTGTTTGGCCCAGTTTGCAATTTCTGCGGAAGATGAAGAGGAATAGGGAGAACCAATGACAGACTAGCTGGAGGTGTCTGGACGGGCAAATTTAACTCTCATTTCCCACCAGGAAGAGGAATTAACCAAAGGCTGAGCGTGCCGTGCCGGAACCAGATTAGGGCCTGAAGCCATCCTGCGGTGTTGTGGCCAGCTCACAAGAAAGAGACTTGAAGAAAGGAGCTCAGGGGCACTGTAATTCACAAACCTGCAGAGTTATAAATGACAGCTATCGTCCAAAAATATACTGAAGTAAGGCTGCCAAGAGGACTTGAAAGCGGGGCAGAATTGCAGGAAACCGATTTCAGGAGGTAGCCTGGAATTGCATTTAAAGCATAGGAAAAGAGGCAGAACGTCCACAATGATGCACTTGGCCAAAAAGGGCGTATGCGTTTTTTCCTGAATATATTCAGGAAAAAACGCATACGCCCTTTTTGGCCAACCAAGCAAGCTTGCAAAGGAAATCTGCACTACAATGAAGTCTCACTTCCCCCCGGTCAAAAGGGCCATCTGAAAAAAGTGTAAAATCCAGAAAGGCAGGACAGGCCATGGAGTACTGGGAGCCTTGTTATGCTGATGGGCGGGATGTAAATTGCCAACAGCCACTCGGGAGAAGTGTATGGTGTTTCCTGAAACATCTAAAAAACAAAGCAACAGAGCCTAGGGCACTTCCACTTATGGTCCTATAGCTTAGGGAAATTAAAATCAAAAAGACACAGCCACCCCAAAAGTTGGGACGGCTCTGTTTACAAGAACCTGGTTTACGGTACAAGTTCAATATCGCAGAAAGTGAAAAATGGATAAAGAAGTTGTGGTACTTACGTACAATGCAGTATCACTCAGCAATGAAATCTATGTCATCAGGCCCTTAGCAGCATAATGAGTGGATTCAGGTATGATGATTCTAACTGAAATAAGTCACACAGGAAAAGAAACATCATAAGATATCACTAATACACGGAATGTAAACTTGGCTACATAGGAACTGAATTACAAAACAGAACAGGGTCTCAAATTTAGAAAACCAACTTATGCTTGCTTAAGGGGAAAGGTGAGTTGGGGTGCTGCATAAAACCAGAGATTGAAATGAGCACAGATAAAGTTCCTTAAGCCAAATATGGAATAGACAAGAGCTACTCCTTGCTCAACGAAATGGATTCAACACCCCATATTAGACACCTAAGAATGTACCTGACTAGGAAGTATCTTAAAACCTATGGATTGCTATGTCTCCGAAAGAGAATCAAGCGTGTGTGCAGGGGCATAATTGCAGCAGTGATAGGATTGGAGAGGTTCAGTGAGCAAATGAAGACCCTTTGAAGTCATATTGCATGGTACCCATTCCACGGGTCTCAACTCTCCAGGTTTAAGGTATTCTTCCTTCAGCTAAAACATGCATGTGGAACCCAGAGTATGATCAACCGTGTGATCGGGAGACGTGTTCCACTATGTCTCAGTTTTCGTCCCCTGGTACTCGGGTGCAACATTCCAGACGCTTTACTAACACTCTCCCGACTTGGAGAGTCAGTGCCTTTAACCTCCTGTTTGGCCCAGTTTGCAATTTCTGCGGAAGATGAACAGGAATAGGGAGAACCAATGACAGAGTAGCTGGAGGTGTCTGGACGGGCAAATTTAACTCTCATTTCCCACCAGGAAGAGGAATTAACCAAAGGCTCAGAGTGCCGTGCCGGAACCAGATTAGGGCCTGAAGCCATCCTGCGGTGTTGCGGCCAGCTCACGAGAAAGCGACTTGAAGAAAGGAGCTCGGGGCACTGTAATTCACAAACCTGCAGAGTTATAAATGACAGCTATCGTCCAAAAATATACTGAAGTAAGGCTGCCAAGAGGACTTGAAAGCGGGGCAGAATTGCAGGAAACCGATCTCAGGAGGTAGACTGGAATTGCATTTAAAGCATAGGAAAAGAGGCAGAACGTCCACAATGATGCACTTGGCCAAAAAGGGCGTATGCGTTTTTTCCTGAATATATTCAGGAAAAAACACATACGCCCTTTTTGGCCAACCAAGCAAGCTTGCAAAGGAAATCTGCACTACAATGAAGTCTCAATTCCCCACGGTCAAAAGGGCCATCTGAAAAAAGTGTAAAATCCAGAAAGGCAGGACAGGCCATGGAGAACTGGGAGCCTTGTTATGCTGATGGGCGGGATGTCAATTGCCAACAGCCACTCGGGAGAAGTGTATGGTGTTTCCTGAAACATCTAAAAAACAAAGCAACAGAGCCTAGGGCACTTCCACTTATGGTCCTATAGCTTAGGGAAATTAAAATCAAAAAGACACAGCCACCCCAAAGGTTGGGACGGCTCTGTTTACAAGAACCTGGTTTACGGTACAAGTTCAATATCACAGAAAGTGAAAAATGGATAAAGAAGTTGTGGTACTTACGTACAATGCAATATCACTCAGCAATGAAATCTATGTCATCAGGCCCGTAGCAGCATAATGAGTGGATTCAGGTATGATGATTCTAACTGAAATAAGTCACACAGGAAAAGAAACATCATAAGATATCACTAATACACGGAATGTAACCTTGGCTACACAGGAACTGAATTACAAAACAGAACAGGGTCTCAAATTTAGAAAACCAACTTATGCTTGCTTAAGGGGAAAGGTGAGTTGGGGTGCTGCATGAAACCAGAGATTGAAATGAGCACAGATAAAGTTCCTTAAGCCAAATATGGAATAGACAAGAGCTACTCCTTGCTCAACGAAATGGACTCAACACCCCATATTAAATGCCTAAGAGTGTACCTGACTAGGAAGTATCTTAAAACCTATGGATTGCTATGTCTCTGAAAGAGAATCAAGCGTGTGTACAGGGGCATAAACGCAGCAGTGATAGGATTGGAGAAGTTCGGTGAGCAAATGAAGACCCTTTGAAGTCATATTGCATGGTACCCATTCCATGGGTCTCAACTCTCCAGGTTTAAGGTATTCTTCCTTCAGCTAAAACATGCATGTGGAACCCAGAGTATGATCAACCATGTGATCGGGAGACGTGTTCCAATATGTGTCAGTTTTCGTCCCCTGGTACTCGGGTGCAACATTCCAGACGCTTTACTAACACTCTCCCGACTTGGAGAGTCAGTGCCTTTAACCTCCTGTTTGGCCCAGTTTGCAATTTCTGCGGAAGATGAACAGGAATAGGGAGAACCAATGACAGACTAGCTGGAGGTGTCTGGACGGGCAAATTTAACTCTCATTTCCCACCAGGAAGAGGAATTAACCAAAGGCTCAGCGTGCCATGCCGGAACCAGATTAGGGCCTGAAGCCATCCTGCGGTGTTGTGGCCAGCTCACAAGAAAGCGACTTGAAGAAAGGAGCTCAGGGGCACTGTAATTCACAAACCTGCAGAGTTATAAATGACAGCTATCGTCCAAAAATATACTGAAGTAAGGCTGCCAAGAGGACTTGAAAGCGGGGCAGAATTGCAGGAAACCGATCTCAGGAGGTAGACTGGAATTGCATTTAAAGCATAGGAAAAGAGGCAGAACGTCCACAATGATGCACTTGGCCAAAAAGGGCGTATGCGTTTTTTCCTGAATATATTCAGGAAAAAACACATACGCACTTTTTGGCCAACCAAGCAAGCTTGCAAAGGAAATCTGCACTACAATGAAGTCTCACTTCCCCACGGTCAAAAGGGCCATCTGAAAAAAGTGTAAAATCCAGAAAGGCAGGACAGGCCATGGAGAACTGGGAGCCTTGTTATGCTGATGGGCGGGATGTAAATTGCCAACAGCCACTCGGGAGAAGTGTATGGTGTTTCCTGAAACATCTAAAAAACAAAGCAACAGAGCCTAGGGCACTTCCACTTATGGTCCTATAGCTTAGGGAAATTAAAATCAAAAAGACACAGCCACCCCAAAGGTTGGGACGGCTCTGTTTACAAGAACCTGGTTTACGGTACAAGTTCAATATCGCAGAAAGTGAAAAATGGATAAAGAAGTTGTGGTACTTACGTACAATGCAATATCACTCAGCAATGAAATCTATGTCATCAGGCCCGTAGCAGCATAATGAGTGGATTCAGGTATGATGATTCTAACTGAAATAAGTCACACAGGAAAAGAAACATCATAAGATATCACTAATACACGGAATGTAACCTTGGCTACACAGGAACTGAATTACAAAACAGAACAGGGTCTCAAATTTAGAAAACCAACTTATGCTTGCTTAAGGGGAAAGGTGAGTTGGGGTGCTGCATAAAACCAGAGATTGAAATGAGCACAGATAAAGTTCCTTAAGCCAAATATGGAATAGACAAGAGCTACTCCTTGCTCAACGAAATGGACTCAACACCCCATATTAAATGCCTAAGAGTGTACCTGACTAGGAAGTATCTTAAAACCTATGGATTGCTATGTCTCTGAAAGAGAATCAAGCGTGTGTACAGGGGCATAAACGCATCAGTGATAGGATTGGAGAAGTTCGGTGAGCAAATGAAGACCCTTTGAAGTCATATTGCATGGTACCCATTCCATGGGTCTCAACTCTCCAGGTTTAAGGTATTCTTCCTTCAGCTAAAACATGCATGTGGAACCCAGAGTATGATCAACCATGTGATCGGGAGACGTGTTCCAATATGTGTCAGTTTTCGTCCCCTGGTACTCGGGTGCAACATTCCAGACGCTTTACTAACACTCTCCCGACTTGGAGAGTCAGTGCCTTTAACCTCCTGTTTGGCCCAGTTTGCAATTTCTGCGGAAGATGAACAGGAATAGGGAGAACCAATGACAGATTAGCTGGAGGTGTCTGGACGGGCAAATTTAACTCTCATTTCCCGCCAGGAAGAGGAATTAACCAAAGGCTCAGCGTGCCGTGCCGGAACCAGATTAGGGCCTGAAGCCATCCTGCGGTGTTGTGGCCAGCTCACAAGAAAGCGACTTGAAGAAAGGAGCTCAGGGGCACTGTAATTCACAAACCTGCAGAGTTATAAATGACAACAATCGTCCAAAAATATACTGAAGTAAGGCTGCCAAGAGGACTTGAACGCGGGGCAGAATTGCAGGACACCGATTTCAGGAGGTAGCCTGGAATTGCATTTAAAGCATAGGAAAAGAGGCAGAACGTCCACAATGATGCACTTGGCCAAAAAGGGCGTATGCCTTTTTTCCTGAATATATTCAGGAAAAAACGCATACGCCCTTTTTGGCCAACCAAGCAAGCTTGCAAAGGAAATCTGCACTACAATGAAGTCTCACTTCCCCCCGGTCAAAAGGGCCATCTGAAAAAAGTGTAAAATCCAGAAAGGCAGGACAGGCCATGGAGAACTGGGAGCCTTGTTATGCTGATGGGCGGGATGTAAATTGCCAACAGCCACTCGGGAGAAGTGTATGGTGTTTCCTGAAACATCTAAAAAACAAAGCAACAGAGCCTAGGGCACTTCCACTTATGGTCCTATAGCTTAGGGAAATTAAAATCAAAAAGACACAGCCACCCCAAAGGTTGGGACGGCTCTGTTTACAAGAACCTGGTTTACGGTACAAGTTCAATATCGCAGAAAGTGAAAAATGGATAAAGAAGTTGTGGTACTTACGTACAATGCAATATCACTCAGCAATGAAATCTATGTCATCAGGCCCGTAGCAGCATAATGAGTGGATTCAGGTATGATGATTCTAACTGAAATAAGTCACACAGGAAAAGAAACATCATAAGATATCACTAATACACGGAATGTAACCTTGGCTACATAGGAACTGAATTACAAAACAGAACAGGGTCTCAAATTTAGAAAACCAACTTATGCTTGCTTAAGGGGAAAGGTGAGTTGGGGTGCTGCATAAAACCAGAGATTGAAATGAGCACAGATAAAGTTCCTTAAGCCAAATATGGAATAGACAAGAGCTACTCCTTGCTCAACGAAATGGATTCAACACCCCATATTAAACACCTAAGAATGTACCTGACTAGGAAGTATCTTAAAACCTATGGATTGCTATGTCTCCGAAAGAGAATCAGGCGTGTGTGCAGGGGCATAAACGCAGCAGTGATAGGATTGGAGAGGTTCAGTGAGCAAATGAAGACCCTTTGAAGTCATATTGCATGGTACCCATTCCACGGGTCTCAACTCTCCAGGTTTAAGGTATTCTTCCTTCAGCTAAAACATGCATGTGGAACCCAGAGTATGATCAACCATGTGATCGGGAGACGTGTTCCACTATGTCTCAGTTTTCGTCCCCTGGTACTCGGGTGCAACATTCCAGACGCTTTACTAACACTCTCCCGACTTGGAGAGTCAGTGCCTTTAACCTCCTGTTTGGCCCAGTTTGCAATTTCTGCGGAAGATGAACAGGAATAGGGAGAACCAATGACAGAGTAGCTGGAGGTGTCTGGACGGGCAAATTTAACTCTCATTTCCCACCAGGAAGAGGAATTAACCAAAGGCTCAGAGTGCCGTGCCGGAACCAGATTAGGGCCTGAAGCCATCCTGCGGTGTTGCGGCCAGCTCACGAGAAAGCGAGTTGAAGAAAGGAGCTCAGGGGCACTGTAATTCACAAACCTGCAGAGTTATAAATGACAGCTATCGTCCAAAAATATACTGAAGTAAGGCTGCCAAGAGGACTTGAAAGCGGGGCAGAATTGCAGGAAACCGATCTCAGGAGGTAGACTGGAATTGCATTTAAAGCATAGGAAAAGAGGCAGAACGTCCACAATGATGCACTTGGCCAAAAAGGGCGTATGCGTTTTTTCCTGAATATATTCAGGAAAAAACACATACGCCCTTTTTGGCCAACCAAGCAAGCTTGCAAAGGAAATCTGCACTACAATGAAGTCTCACTTCTCCACGGTCAAAAGGGCCATCTGAAAAAAGTGTAAAATCCAGAAAGGCAGGACAGGCCATGGAGAACTGGGAGCCTTGTTATGCTGATGGGCGGGATGTAAATTGCCAACAGCCACTCTGGAGAAGTGTATGGTGTTTCCTGAAACATCTAAAAAACAAAGCAACAGAGCCTAGGGCACTTCCTCTTATGGTCCTATAGCTTAGGGAAATTAAAATCAAAAAGACACAGCCACCCCAAAGGTTGGGACGGCTCTGTTTACAAGAACCTGGTTTACGGTACAAGTTCAATATCGCAGAAAGTGAAAAATGGATAAAGAAGTTGTGGTACTTACGTACAATGCAATATCACTCAGCAATGAAATCTATGTCATCAGGCCCGTAGCAGCATAATGAGTGGATTCAGGTATGATGATTCTAACTGAAATAAGTCACACAGGAAAAGAAACATCATAAGATATCACTAATACACGGAATGTAAACTTGGCTACATAGGAACTGAATTACAAAACAGAACAGGGTCTCAAATTTAGAAAACCAACTTATGCTTGCTTAAGGGGAAAGGTGAGTTGGGGTGCTGCATAAAACCAGAGATTGAAATGAGCACAGATAAAGTTCCTTAAGCCAAATATGGAATAGACAAGAGCTACTCCTTGCTCAACGAAATGGATTCAACACCCCATATTAAACACCTAAGAATGTACCTGACTAGGAAGTATCTTAAAACCTATGGATTGCTATGTCTCCGAAAGAGAATCAAGCGTGTGTGCAGGGGCATAATTGCAGCAGTGATAGGATTGGAGAGGTTCAGTGAGCAAATGAAGACCCTTTGAAGTCATATTGCATGGTACCCATTCCACGGGTCTCAACTCTTCAGGTTTAAGGTGTTCTTCCTTCAGATAAAATATGCATTTGGAAGCCAGAGTATGATCAACCATGTGATCGGGAGACGTGTTCCAATATGTGTCAGTTTTCGTCCCCTGGTACTCGGGTGCAACATTCCAGACGCTTTACTAACACTCTCCCGACTTGGAGAGTCAGTGCCTTTAACCTCCTGTTTGGCCCAGTTTGCAATTTCTGCGGAAGATGAACAGGAATAGGCAGAACCAATGACAGACTAGATGGAGGTGTCTGGACGGGCAAATTTAACTCTCATTTCCCACCAGGAAGAGGAATTAACCAAAGGCTCAGCGTGCCGTGCCGGAACCAGATTAGGGCCTGAAGCCATCCTGCGGTGTTGCGGCCAGCTCACGAGAAAGTGAGTTGAAGAAAGGAGCTCAGGGGCACTGTAATTCACAAACCTGCAGAGTTATAAATGACAGCTATCGTCCAAAAATATACTGAAGTAAGGCTGCCAAGAGGACTTGAAAGCGGGGCAGAATTGCAGGAAACCGATTTCAGGAGGTAGCCTGGAATTGCATTTAAAGCATAGGAAAAGAGGCAGAACGTCCACAATGATGCACTTGGCCAAAAAGGGCGTATGCGTTTTTTCCTGAATATATTCAGGAAAAAACGCATACGCCCTTTTTGGCCAACCAAGCAAGCTTGCAAAGGAAATCTGCACTACAATGAAGTCTCACTTCCCCCCGGTCAAAAGGGCCATCTGAAAAAAGTGTAAAATCCAGAAAGGCAGGACAGGCCATGGAGAACTGGGAGCCTTGTTATGCTGATGGGCGGGATGTAAATTGCCAACAGCCACTCGGGAGAAGTGTATGGTGTTTCCTGAAACATCTAAAAAACAAAGCAACAGAGCCTAGGGCACTTCCACTTATGGTCCTATAGCTTAGGGAAATTAAAATCAAAAAGACACAGCCACCCCAAAGGTTGGGACGGCTCTGTTTACAAGAACCTGGTTTACGGTACAAGTTCAATATTGCAGAAAGTGAAAAATGGATAAAGAAGTTGTGGTACTTACGTACAATACAGTATCACTCAGCAATGAAATCTATGTCATCAGGCCCGTAGCAGCATAATGAGTGGATTCAGGTATGATGATTCTAACTGAAATAAGTCACACAGGAAAAGAAACATCATAAGATATCACTAATACACGGAATGTAACCTTGGCTACACAGGAACTGAATTACAAAACAGAACAGGGTCTCAAATTTAGAAAACCAACTTATGCTTGCTTAAGGGGAAAGGTGAGTTGGGGTGCTGCATAAAACCAGAGATTGAAATGAGCACAGATAAAGTTCCTTAAGCCAAATATGGAATAGACAAGAGCTACTCCTTGCTCAACGAAATGGACTCAACACTCCATATTAAATGCCTAAGAGTGTACCTGACTAGGAAGTATCTTAAAACCTATGGATTGCTATGTCTCTGAAAGAGAATCAAGCGTGTGTACAGGGGCATAAACGCAGCACTGATAGGATTGGAGAAGTTCGGTGAGCAAATGAAGACCCTTTGAAGTCATATTGCATGGTACCCATTCCATGGGTCTCAACTCTCCAGGTTTAAGGTATTCTTCCTTCAGCTAAAACATGCATGTGGAACCCAGAGTATGATCAACCATGTGATCGGGAGACGTGTTCCAATATGTGTCAGTTTTCGTCCCCTGGTACTCGGGTGCAACATTCCAGACGCTTTACTAACACTCTCCCGACTTGGAGAGTCAGTGCCTTTAACCTCCTGTTTGGCCCAGTTTGCAATTTCTGCGGAAGATGAACAGGAATAGGGAGAACCAATGACAGACTAGCTGGAGGTGTCTGGACGGGCAAATTTAACTCTCATTTCCCACCAGGAAGAGGAATTAACCAAAGGCTCAGCGTGCCATGCCGGAACCAGATTAGGGCCTGAAGCCATCCTGCGGTGTTGTGGCCAGCTCACAAGAAAGCGACTTGAAGAAAGGAGCTCAGGGGCACTGTAATTCACAAACCTGCAGAGTTATAAATGACAGCTATCGTCCAAAAATATACTGAAGTAAAGCTGCCAAGAGGACTTGAAAGCGGGGCAGAATTGCAGGAAACCGATTTCAGGAGGTAGCCTGGAATTGCATTTAAAGCATAGGAAAAGAGGCAGAACGTCCACAATGATGCACTTGGCCAAAAAGGGCGTATGCGTTTTTTCCTGAATATATTCAGGAAAAAACGCATACGCCCTTTTTGGCCAACCAAGCAAGCTTGCAAAGGAAATCTGCACTACAATGAAGTCTCACTTCCCCCCGGTCAAAAGGGCCATCTGAAAAAAGTGTAAAATCCAGAAAGGCAGGACAGGCCATGGAGAACTGGGAGCCTTGTTATGCTGATGGGCGGGATGTAAATTGCCAACAGCCACTCGGGAGAAGTGTATGGTGTTTCCTGAAACATCTAAAAAACAAAGCAACAGAGCCTAGGGCACTTCCACTTATGGTCCTATAGCTTAGGGAAATTAAAATCAAAAAGACACAGCCACCCCAAAGGTTGGGACGGCTCTGTTTACAAGAACCTGGTTTACGGTACAAGTTCAATATCGCAGAAAGTGAAAAATGGATAAAGAAGTTGTGGTACTTACGTACAATGCAATATCACTCAGCAATGAAATCTATGTCATCAGGCCCGTAGCAGCATAATGAGTGGATTCAGGTATGATGATTCTAACTGAAATAAGTCACACAGGAAAAGAAACATCATAAGATATCACTAATACACGGAATGTAAACTTGGCTACATAGGAACTGAATTACAAAACAGAACAGGGTCTCAAATTTAGAAAACCAACTTATGCTTGCTTAAGGGGAAAGGTGAGTTGGGGTGCTGCATAAAACCAGAGATTGAAATGAGCACAGATAAAGTTCCTTAAGCCAAATATGGAATAGACAAGAGCTACTCCTTGCTCAACGAAATGGATTCAACACCCCATATTAAACACCTAAGAATGTACCTGACTAGGAAGTATCTTAAAACCTATGGATTGCTATGTCTCCGAAAGAGAATCAAGCGTGTGTGCAGGGGCATAATTGCAGCAGTGATAGGATTGGAGAGGTTCAGTGAGCAAATGAAGACCCTTTGAAGTCATATTGCATGGTACCCATTCCACGGGTCTCAACTCTCCAGGTTTAAGGTATTCTTCCTTCAGCTAAAACATGCATTTGGAAGCCAGAGTATGATCAACCGTGTGATCGGGAGACGTGTTCCAATATGTGTCAGTTTTCGTCCCCTGGTACTCGGGTGCAACATTCCAGACGCTTTACTAACACTCTCCCGACCTGGAGAGTCAGTGCCTTTAACCTCCTGTTTGGCCCAGTTTGCAATTTCTGCGGAAGATGAACAGGAATAGGGAGAACCAATGACAGAGTAGCTGGAGGTGTCTGGACGGGCAAATTTAACTCTCATTTCCCACCAGGAAGAGGAATTAACCAAAGGCTCAGCGTGCCGTGCCGGAACCAGATTAGGGCCTGAAGCCATCCTGCGGTGTTGCGGCCAGCTCACGAGAAAGCGAGTTGAAGAAAGGAGCTCAGGGGCACTGTAATTCACAAACCTGCAGAGTTATAAATGACAGCTATCGTCCAAAAATATACTGAAGTAAGGCTGCCAAGAGGACTTGAAAGCGGGGCAGAATTGCAGGAAACCGATCTCAGGAGGTAGACTGGAATTGCATTTAAAGCATAGGAAAAGAGGCAGAACGTCCACAATGATGCACTTGGCCAAAAAGGGCGTATGCGTTTTTTCCTGAATATATTCAGGAAAAAACACATACGCCCTTTTTGGCCAACCAAGCAAGCTTGCAAAGGAAATCTGCACTACAATGAAGTCTCACTTCCCCCCGGTCAAAAGGGCCATCTGAAAAAAGTGTAAAATCCAGAAAGGCAGGACAGGCCATGGAGAACTGGGAGCCTTGTTATGCTGATGGGCGGGATGTCAATTGCCAACAGCCACTCGGGAGAAGTGTATGGTGTTTCCTGAAACATCTAAAAAACAAAGCAACAGAGCCTAGGGCACTTCCACTTATGGTCCTATAGCTTAGGGAAATTAAAATCAAAAAGACACAGCCACCCCAAAGGTTGGGACGGCTCTGTTTACAAGAACCTGGTTTACGGTACAAGTTCAATATCGCAGAAAGTGAAAAATGGATAAAGAAGTTGTGGTACTTACGTACAATGCAGTATCACTCAGCAATGAAATCTATGTCATCAGGCCCATAGCAGCATAATGAGTGGATTCAGGTATGATGATTCTAACTGAAATAAGTCACACAGAAAAAGAAACATCATATGATATCACTAATACACGGAATGTAAACTTGGCTACACAGGAACTGAATTACAAAACAGAACAGGGTCTCAAATTTAGAAACCCAACTTATGCTTGCTTAAGGGGAAAGGTGAGTTGGGGTGCTGCATAAAACCAGAGATTGAAATGAGAACAGATAAAGTTCCTTAAGCCAAATATGGAATAGACAAGAGCTACTCATTGCTCAACGAAATGGATTCAACACCCCATATTACACACCTAAGAATATACCTGACTAGGAAGTATCTTAAAACCTATGGATTGCTATGTCTCCGAAAGAGAATCTAGCGTGTGTGCAGGGGCATAAACGCAGCAGTGATAGGATTGGAGAGGTTCGGTGAGCAAATGAAGACCCTTTGAAGTCATATTGCATGGTACCCATTCCACGGGTCTCAACTCTCCAGGTTTAAGGTATTCTTCCTTCAGCTAAAACATGCATGTGGAACCCAGAGTATGATCAACCGTGTGATCGGGAGACGTGTTCCAATATGTGTCAGTTTTCGTCCCCTGGTACTCGGGTGCAACATTCCAGATGCTTTACTAACACACTCCCGACTTGGAGAGTCAGTGCCTTTAACCTCCTGTTTGACCCAGTTTGCAATTTCTGCGGAAGATGAACAGGAATAGGGAGAACCAATGACAGACTAGCTGGAGGTGTCTGGACGGGCAAATTTAACTCTCATTTCCCACCAGGAAGAGGAATTAACCAAAGGCTCAGCGTGCCGTGCCGGAACCAGATTAGGGCCTGAAGCCATCCTGCAGTGTTGCGGCCAGCTCACGAGAAAACGAGTTGAAGAAAGGAGCTCAGGGGCACTGTAATTCACAAACCTGCAGAGTTATAAATGACAGCTATCGTCCAAAAATATACTGAAGTAAGGCTGCCAAGAGGACTTGAAAGCGGGGCAGAATTGCAGGAAACCGATTTCAGGAGGTAGACTGGAATTGCATTGAAAGCATAGGAAAAGAGGCAGAACGTCCACAATGATGCACTTGGCCAAAAAGGGCGTATGCGTTTTTTCCTGAATATATTCAGGAAAAAACGCATACGCCCTTTTTGGCCAACCAAGCAAGCTTGCAAAGGAAATCTGCACTACAATGAAGTCTCACTTCCTCCCGGTCAAAAGGGCCATCTGAAAAAAGTGTAAAATCCAGAAAGGCAGGACAGGCCATGGAGAACTGGGAGCCTTGTTATGCTGATGGGCGGGATGTCAATTGCCAACAGCCACTCGGGAGAAGTGTATGGTGTTTCCTGAAACATCTAAAAAACCAAGCAACAGAGCCTAGGGCACTTCCACTTATGGTCCTATAGCTTAGGGAAATTAAAATCAAAAGACACAGCCACCCCAAATGTTGGGACGGCTCTGTTTAAAAGAACCTGGTTTACGGTACAAGTTCAATATCGCAGAAAGTGAAAAATGGATAAAGAAGTTGTGGTACTTACGTACAATGCAATATCACTCAGCAATGATATCTATGTCATCAGGCCCGTAGCAGCATAATGAGTGGATTCAGGTATGATGATTCTAACTGAAATAAGTCACACAGGAAAAGAAACATCATAAGATATCACTAATACACGGAATGTAAACTTGGCTACATAGGAACTGAATTACAAAACAGAACAGGGTCTCAAATTTAGAAAACCAACTTATGCTTGCTTAAGGGGAAAGGTGAGTTGGGGTGCTGCATAAAACTAGAGATTGAAATGAGCACAGATAAAGTTCCTTAAGCCAAATATGGAATAGACAAGAGCTACTCCTTGCTCAACGAAATGGATTCAACACCCCATATTAAACACCTAAGAATGTACCTGACTAGGAAGTATCTTAAAACCTATGGATTGCTATGTCTCTGAAAGAGAATCAAGCGTGTGTGCAGGGGCATAATCGCAGCAGTGATAGGATTGGAGAGGTTCAGTGAGCAAATGAAGACCCTTTGAAGTCATATTGCATGGTACCCATTCCACGGGTCTCAACTCTCCAGGTTTAAGGTATTCTTCCTTCAGCTAAAACATGCATTTGGAAGCCAGAGTATGATCAACCGTGTGATCGGGAGACGTGTTCCAATATGTGTCAGTTTTCATCCCCTGGTACTCGGGTGCAACATTCCAGACGCTTTACTAACACTCTCCCGACTTGGAGAGTCAGTGCCTTTAACCTCCTGTTTGGCCCAGTTTGCAATTTCTGCGGAAGATGAACAGGAATAGGGAGAACCAATGACAGACTAGCTGGAGGTGTCTGGACGGGCAAATTTAACTCTCATTTCCCACCAGGAAGAGGAATTAACCAAAGGCTCAGCGTGCCGTGCCAGAACCAGATTAGGGCCTGAAGCCATCCTGCGGTGTTGTGGCCAGCTCACAAGAAAGCGACTTGAAGAAAGGAGCTCAGGGGCACTGTAATTCACAAACCTGCAGAGTTATAAATGACAGCTATCGTCCAAAAATATACTGAAGTAAGGCTGCCAAGAGGACTTGAAAGCGGGGCAGAATTGCAGGAAACCGATTTCAGGAGGTAGACTGGAATTGCATTTAAAGCATAGGAAAAGAGGCAGAACGTCCACAATGATGCACTTGGCCAAAAAGGGCGTATGCGTTTTTTCCTGAATATATTCAGGAAAAAACACATACGCACTTTTTGGCCAACCAAGCAAGCTTGCAAAGGAAATCTGCACTACAATGAAGTCTCACTTCCCCCCGGTCAAAAGGGGCATCTGAAAAAAGTGTAAAATCCAGAAAGGCAGGACAGGCCATGGAGAACTGGGAGCCTTGTTTTGCTGATGGGCGGGATATAAATTGCCAACAGCCACTCGGGAGAGGTGTATGGTGTTTCCTGAAACATCTAAAAAACAAAGCAACTGAGCCTAGGGCACTTCCACTTATGGTCCTATAGCTTAGGGAAATTAAAATCAAAAAGACACAGCCACCCCAAATGTTGGGACGGCTCTGTTTACAAGAACCTGGTTTACGGTACAAGTTCAATATCGCAGAAAGTGAAAAATGGATAAAGAAGTTGTGGTACTTACGTACAATGCAATATCACTCAGCAATGAAATCTATGTCATCAGTCCCATAGCAGCATAATGAGTGGATTCAGGTATGATGATTCTAACTGAAATAAGTCACACAGGAAAAGAAACATCATAAGATATCACTAATACACGGAATGTAAACTTGGCTACATAGGAACTGAATTACAAAACAGAACAGGGTCTCAAATTTAGAAAACCAACTTATGCTTGCTTAAGGGGAAAGGTGAGTTGGGATGCTGCATAAAACCAGAGATTGAAATGAGCACAGATAAAGTTCCTTAAGCCAAATATGGAATAGACAAGAGCTACTCCTTGCTCAACGAAATGGACTCAACACCCCATATTAAATGCCTAAGAGTGTACCTGACTAGGAAGTATCTTAAAACCTATGGATTGCTATGTCTCTGAAAGAGAATCAGGCGTGTGTACAGGGGCCTAAACGCAGCAGTGATAGGATTGGAGAAGTTCGGTGAGCAAATGAAGACCCTTTGAAGTCATATTGCATGGTACCCATTCCATGGGTCTCAACTCTCCAAGTTTAAGGTATTCTTCCTTCAGCTAAAACATGCATGTGGAACCCAGAGTATGATCAACCGTGTGATCGGGAGATGTGTTCCAATTTGTGTCAGTTTTCGTCCCCTGGTACTCGGGTGCAACATTCCAGACACTTTACTATCACTCTCCCGACTTGGAGAGTCAGTGCCTTTAACCTCCTGTTTGGCCCAGTTTGCAATTTCTGCGGAAGATGAACAGGAATAGGGAGAACCAATGACAGACTAGCTGGAGGTGTCTGGACGGGCAAATTTAACTCTCATTTCCCACCAGGAAGAGGAATTAACCAAAGGCTCAGCGTGCCGTGCCGGAACCAGATTAGGGCCTGAAGCCATCCTGCGGTGTTGCGGCCAGCTCACGAGAAAGCGAGTTGAAGAAAGGAGCTCAGGGGCACTGTAATTCACAAACCTGCAGAGTTATAAATGACAGCTATCGTCCAAAAATATACTGAAGTAAGGCTGCCAAGAGGACTTGAAAGCGGGGCAGAATTGCAGGAAACCGATCTCAGGAGGTAGACTGGAATTGCATTTAAAGCATAGGAAAAGAGGCAGAACGTCCACAATGATGCACTTGGCCAAAAAGGGCGTATGCGTTTTTTCCTGAATATATTCAGGAAAAAACACATACGCCCTTTTTGGCCAACCAAGCAAGCTTGCAAAGGAAATCTGCACTACAATGAAGTCTCACTTCCCCCCGGTCAAAAGGGCCATCTGAAAAAAGTGTAAAATCCAGAAAGGCAGGACAGGCCATGGAGAACTGGGAGCCTTGTTATGCTGATGGGCGGGATGTAAATTGCCAACAGCCACTCGGGAGAAGTGTATGGTGTTTCCTGAAACATCTAAAAAACAAAGCAACAGAGCCTAGGGCACTTCCACTTATGGTCCTATAGCTTAGGGAAATTAAAATCAAAAAGACACAGCCACCCCAAAGGTTGGGACGGCTCTGTTTACAAGAACCTGGTTTACGGTACAAGTTCAATATCGCAGAAAGTGAAAAATGGATAAAGAAGTTGTGGTACTTACGTACAATGCAGTATCACTCAGCAATGAAATCTATGTCATCAGGCCCATAGCAGCATAATGAGTGGATTCAGGTATGATGATTCTAACTGAAATAAGTCACACAGAAAAAGAAACATCATATGATATCACTAATACACGGAATGTAAACTTGGCTACACAGGAACTGAATTACAAAACAGAACAGGGTCTCAAATTTAGAAAAGCAACTTATGCTTGCTTAAGGGGAAAGGTGAGTTGGGGTGCTGCATAAAACCAGAGATTGAAATGAGAACAGATAAAGTTCCTTAAGCCAAATATGGAATAGACAAGAGCTACTCATTGCTCAACGAAATGGATTCAACACCCCATATTACACACCTAAGAATATACCTGACTAGGAAGTATCTTAAAACCTATGGATTGCTATGTCTCCGAAAGAGAATCAAGCGTGTGTGCAGGGGCATAAACGCAGCAGTGATAGGATTGGAGAGGTTCGGTGAGCAAATGAAGACCCTTGGAAGTCATATTGCATGGTACCCATTCCACGGGTCTAAACTCTCCAGGTTGAAGGTATTCTTCCTTCAGCTAAAACATGCATGTGGAACCCAGAATATGATCAACCGTGTGATCGGGAGACGTGTTCCAATATGTGTCAGTTTTCGTCCCCTGGTACTCGGGTGCAACATTCCAGATGCTTTACTAACACACTCCCGACTTGGAGAGTCAGTGCCTTTAACCTCCTGTTTGGCCCAGTTTGCAATTTCTGCGGAAGATGAACAGGAATAGGGAGAACCAATGACAGACTAGCTGGAGGTGTCTGGACGGGCAAATTTAACTCTCATTTCCCACCAGGAAGAGGAATTAACCAAAGGCTCAGCGTGCCGTGCCGGAACCAGATTAGGGCCTGAAGCCATCCTGCAGTGTTGCGGCCAGCTCACGAGAAAGCGAGTTGAAGAAAGGAGCTCAGGGGCACTGTAATTCACAAACCTGCAGAGTTATAAATGACAGCTATCGTCCAAAAATATACTGAAGTAAGGCTGCCAAGAGGACTTGAAAGCGGGGCAGAATTGCAGGAAACCGATTTCAGGAGGTAGACTGGAATTGCATTTAAAGCATAGGAAAAGAGGCAGAACGTCCACAATGATGCACTTGGCCAAAAAGGGCGTATGCGTTTTTTCCTGAATATATTCAGGAAAAAACGCATACGCCCTTTTTGGCCAACCAAGCAAGCTTGCAAAGGAAATCTGCACAACAGTGAAGTCTCACTTCCCCCCGGTCAAAAGGGCCATCTGAAAAAAGTGTAAAATCCAGAAAGGCAGGACAGGCCATGGAGAACTGGGAGCCTTGTTATGCTGATGGGCGGGATGTCAATTGCCAACAGCCACTCGGGAGAAGTGTATGGTGTTTCCTGAAACATCTAAAAAACAAAGCAACAGAGCCTAGGGCACTTCCACTTATGGTCCTATAGCTTAGGGAAATTAAAATCAAAAAGACACAGCCACCCCAAAGGTTGGGACGGCTCTGTTTAAAAGAACCTGGTTTACGGTACAAGTTCAATATCGCAGAAAGTGAAAAATGGATAAAGAAGTTGTGGTACTTACGTACAATGCAATATCACTCAGCAATGAAATCTATGTCATCAGGCCCGTAGCAGCATAATGAGTGGATTCAGGTATGATGATTCTAACTGAAATAAGTCACACAGGAAAAGAAACATCGTAAGATATCACTAATACACGGAATGTAAACTTGGCTACATAGGAACTGAATTACAAAACAGAACAGGGTCTCAAATTTAGAAAACCAACTTATGCTTGCTTAAGGGGAAAGGTGAGTTGGGGTGCTGCATAAAACCAGAGATTGAAATGAGCACAGATAAAGTTCCTTAAGCCAAATATGGATTAGACAAGAGCTACTCCTTGCTCAACGAAATGGACTCAACACCCCATATTAAATGCCTAAGAGTGTACATGACTAGGAAGTATCTTAAAACCTATGGATTGCTATGTCTCCGAAAGAGAATCAAGCGTGTGTACAGGGGCATAATCGCAGCAGTGACAGGATTGGAGAGGTTCAGTGAGCAAATGAAGACCCTTTGAAGTCATATTGCATGGTACCCATTCCACGGGTCTCAACTCTCCAGGTTTAAGGTATTCTTCCTTCAGCTAAAACATGCATTTGGAAGCCAGAGTATGATCAACCGTGTGATCGGGAGACGTGTTCCAATATGTGTCAGTTTTCGTCCCCTGGTACTCGGGTGCAACATTCCAGACGCTTTACTAACACTCTCCCGACTTGGAGAGTCAGTGCCTTTAACCTCCTGTTTGGCCCCGTTTGCAATTTCTGCGGAAGATGAACAGGAATAGGGAGAACCAATGACAGACTAGCTGGAGGTGTCTGGACGGGCAAATTTAACTCTCATTTCCCACCAGGAAGAGGAATTAACCAAAGGCTCAGCGTGCCGTGCCGGAACCAGATTAGGGCCTGAAGCCATCCTGCGGTGTTGCGGCCAGCTCACGAGAAAGCGAGTTGAAGAAAGGAGCTCAGGGGCACTGTAATTCACAAACCTGCAGAGTTATAAATGACAGCTATCGTCCAAAAATATACTGAAGTAAGGCTGCCAAGAGGACTTGAAAGCGGGGCAGAATTGCAGGAAACCGATTTCAGGAGGTAGACTGGAATTGCATTGAAAGCATAGGAAAAGAGGCAGAACGTCCACAATGATGCACTTGGCCAAAAAGGGCGTATGCGTTTTTTCCTGAATATATTCAGGAAAAAACGCATAGGCCCTTTTTGGCCAACCAAGCAAGCTTGCAAAGGAAATCTGCACTACAATGAAGTCTCACTTCCCCCCGGTCCAAAGGGCCATCTGAAAAAAGTGTAAAATCCAGAAAGGCAGGACAGGCCATGGAGAACTGGGAGCCTTGTTATGCTGATGGGCGGAATGTAAATTGCCAACAGCCACTCGGGAGAAGTGTAGGGTGTTTCCTGAAACATCTAAAAAACAAAGCACCAGAGCCTAGGGCACTTCCACTTATGGTCCTATAGCTTAGGGAAATTAAAATCAAAAAGACACAGCCACCCCAAAGGTTGGGACGGCTGTTTTTACAAGAACCTCATTTACGGTACAAGTTCAATATCGCAGAAAACGAAAAATGGATAAAGAAGTTGTGGTACTTACGTACAATGCAATATCACTCAGCAATGAAATCTATGTCATCAGGCCCGTAGCAGCATAATGAGTGGATTCAGGTATGATGATTTTAAGTGAAATAAGTCACACAGAAAAAGAAACATCATAAGATATCACTAATACACGGAATGTAAACATGGCTACACAGGAACTGAATTACAAAACAGAACAGGGTCTCAAATTTAGAAAACCAACTTATGCTTGCTTAAGGGGAAAGGTGAGTTGGGGTGCTGCATAAAACCAGAGATTGAAATGAGCACAGATAAAGTTCCTTAAGCCAAATATATAATAGACAAGAGCTACTCCTTGCTCAATGAAATGGGCTCAACACCCCATATTAAAGGCCTAAGAATGTACCTGACTAGTAAGTATCTTAAAACCTATGGATTGCTATGTCTCCGAAAGAGAATCAAGGGTGTGTACAGGGGCATAAACGCAGCAGTGATAGGATTGGAGAGGTTCGGTGAGCAAATGAAGACCCTTTGAAGTCATATTGCATGGTACCCATTCCACGGGTCTCAACTCTCCAGGTTTAAGGGATTCTTCCTTCAGCTAAAACATGCATGTGGAACCCAGAGTATTATCAACCGTGTGATCGGGAGACGTGTTCAAATATGTCTCACTTTTCGACCCCTGGTACTCGGGTGCAACATTCCAGACGCTTTACTAACACTCTCCCGACTTGGAGAGTCAGTGCCTTTAACCTCCTGTTTGGCCCAGTTTGCAATTTCTGCGGAAGATGAACAGGAATAGGAGGACCAATGAGAGACTAGCTGGAGGTGTCTGGACGGGCAAATTTAACTCTAATTTGCCACCAGGAAGAGGAATTAACCAAAGGCTCAGCGTGCTGTGCCGGAACCAGATTAGGGCCTGAAGCAATCCTGCGGTGTTGCGGCCAGCTCACAAGAAAGCGAGTTGAAGAAAGGAGCTCAGGGGCACTGTAATTCACAAACCTGCAGTTATAAATGACAGCTATCATCCAAAAATATATTGAAGTAAGGCTGCCAAGAGGACTTGAAAGCGGGGCAGAATTGCAGGAAACCGATTTCAGGAGGTAGACTGGAATTGCATGTAAAGCATAGGAAAAGAGCCAGAACGTCCACAATGAGGCACTTGGCCAAAAAGTTCGTATGCGTTTTTTCCTGAATATATTCAGGAAAAAACGCATACGCCCTTTTTGGCCAACCAAGCAAGCTTGCAAAGGAAATCTGCACTACAATGAAGTCTCACTGCCCCCCAGTCCAAAGGGCCATCTGAAAAAAATGTAAAATCCAGAAAGGCAGGACAGGCCATGGAGAACTGGGAGCCTTGATATGCTGATGGGCGGGATGTAAATTGCCAACAGCCACTCGGGAGAAGTGTATGGTGTTTCCTGAAACATCTAAAAAACAAAGCACCAGAGCCTAGGGCACTTCCACTTATGGTCCTATAGCTTAGGGAAATTAAAATCAAAAAGACACAGCCACCCCAAAGTTTGGGATGGCTCTGTTTACAAGAACCTCGTTTACAGTACAAGTTCAATATCACAGAAAGCGAAAAATGGATAAAGATGTTGTGGTACTTACGTACAATGCAATATCACTCAGCAATGAAATCTATGTCATCAGGCCCATAGCAGCATAATGAGTGGATTCAGGTATGATGATTCTAACTGAAATAAGTCACACAGAAAAAGAAACATCATAAGATATCACTAATACACGGAATGTAAACTTGGCTACACAGGAACTGAATTACAAAACAGCACAGTGTCTCAAATGTAGAAAACCAACTTATGCTTGCTTAAGGGGAATGGTGAGTTGGGGTGCTGCATAAAACCAGAGATGGAAATTAGCACAGATACCCTTCCATAAGCCAAATATGTAATAGACAAGAGCTACTCCTTGCTCAATGTAGTGGACTCAACACCCCATATTAAACGCCTAAGAATATACCTGACTAGTAAGAATCTTAAAACCTATGGATTTATATGTCTCCAAAAGAGAATCAAGCATTTGTACAGCAGCATACACGTAGCAGTGATAGGATTGGTGAGGTTCGTTGAGCAATTGCAGACCCTTTGAAGTCATATTGCATGGTACCCATTCCATGGGTCTCAACTCTTCAGGTTTAAGGGATTCTTCCTTCAGCTAAAACATGCATGTGGAACCCAGAGTATGATCCACCGTGTGATCGGGAGACGTGTTCAAATATGTCTCAGTTTTTGTCCCCTGGTACTCGGGTGCAACATTCCAGATGCTTTATGAACACTCTCCACACTTGCAGAGTCAGTGCCTTTAACCTCCTGTTTGGCCCAGTTTGCAATTTCTGTGGAAAATGAACGGGAATAGGGAGAACCAATGAGAGACTAGCTGGAGGTGTCTGGACGGGCAAATTTAGCTCTCATTTCCCACCAGGAAGAGGAATTAACCAAAGGCTCAGCGTGCCGTGCCGGAACCAGATTAGGGCCTGAAGCCATCCTGCGGTGTTGCGGCCAGCTCACGAGAAAGCGAGTTGAAGAAAGGAGCTCAGGGGCACTGTAATTCACAAACCTGCAGAGTTATAAATGACAGCTATCGTCCAAAAATATACTGAAGTAAGGCTGCCAAGAGGACTTGAAAGCGGGGCAGAATTGCAGGAAACCGATTTCAGGAGGTAGACTGGAATTGCATTTAAAGCATAGGAAAAGAGGCAGAACGTCCACAATGATGCACTTGGCCAAAAAGGGCGTATGCGTTTTTTCCTGAATATATTCAGGAAAAAACGCATACGCCCTTTTTGGCCAACCAAGCAAGCTTGCAAAGGAAATCTGCACAACAGTGAAGTCTCACTTCCCCCCGGTCAAAAGGGCCATCTGAAAAAAGTGTAAAATCCAGAAAGGCAGGACAGGCCATGGAGAACTGGGAGCCTTGTTATGCTGATGGGCGGGATGTCAATTGCCAACAGCCACTCGGGAGAAGTGTATGGTGTTTCCTGAAACATCTAAAAAACAAAGCAACAGAGCCTAGGGCACTTCCACTTATGGTCCTATAGCTTAGGGAAATTAAAATCAAAAAGACACAGCCACCCCAAAGGTTGGGACGGCTCTGTTTAAAAGAACCTGGTTTACGGTACAAGTTCAATATCGCAGAAAGTGAAAAATGGATAAAGAAGTTGTGGTACTTACGTACAATGCAATATCACTCAGCAATGAAATCTATGTCATCAGGCCCGTAGCAGCATAATGAGTGGATTCAGGTATGATGATTCTAACTGAAATAAGTCACACAGGAAAAGAAACATCGTAAGATATCACTAATACACGGAATGTAAACTTGGCTACATAGGAACTGAATTACAAAACAGAACAGGGTCTCAAATTTAGAAAACCAACTTATGCTTGCTTAAGGGGAAAGGTGAGTTGGGGTGCTGCATAAAACTAGAGATTGAAATGAGCACAGATAAAGTTCCTTAAGCCAAATATGGAATAGACAAGAGCTACTCCTTGCTCAACGAAATGGATTCAACACCCCATATTAAACACCTAAGAATGTACCTGACTAGGAAGTATCTTAAAACCTATGGATTGCTATGTCTCTGAAAGAGAATCAAGCGTGTGTGCAGGGGCATAATCGCAGCAGTGATAGGATTGGAGAGGTTCACTGAGCAAATGAAGACCGTTTGAAGTCATATTGCATGGTACCCATTCCACGGGTCTCAACTCTCCAGGTTTAAGGTATTCTTCCTTCAGCTAAAACATGCATTTGGAAGCCAGAGTATGATCAACCGTGTGATCGGGAGACGTGTTCCAATATGTGTCAGTTTTCATCCCCTGGTACTCGGGTGCAACATTCCAGACGCTTTACTAACACTCTCCCGACTTGGAGAGTCAGTGCCTTTAACCTCCTGTTTGGCCCAGTTTGCAATTTCTGCGGAAGATGAACAGGAATAGGGAGAACCAATGACAGACTAGCTGGAGGTGTCTGGACGGGCAAATTTAACTCTCATTTCCCACCAGGAAGAGGAATTAACCAAAGGCTCAGCGTGCCGTGCCGGAACCAGATTAGGGCCTGAAGCCATCCTGCGGTGTTGTGGCCAGCTCACAAGAAAGCGACTTGAAGAAAGGAGCTCAGGGGCACTGTAATTCACAAACCTGCAGAGTTATAAATGACAGCTATCGTCCAAAAATATACTGAAGTAAGGCTGCCAAGAGGACTTGAAAGCGGGGCAGAATTGCAGGAAACCGATTTCAGGAGGTAGACTGGAATTGCATTTAAAGCATAGGAAAAGAGGCAGAACGTCCACAATGATGCACTTGGCCAAAAAGGGCGTATGCGTTTTTTCCTGAATATATTCAGGAAAAAACGCATACGCCCTTTTTGGACAACCAAGCAAGCTTGCAAAGGAAATCTGCACTACAATGAAGTCTCACTTCCCCCCGGTCAAAAGGGCCATCTGAAAAAAGTGTAAAATCCAGAAAGGCAGGACAGGCCATGGAGAACTGGGAGCCTTGTTATGCTGATGGGCGGGATGTCAATTGCCAACAGCCACTCGGGAGAAGTGTATGGTGTTTCCTGAAACATCTAAAAAACAAAGCAACAGAGCCTAGGGCACTTCCACTTATGGTCCTATAGCTTAGGGAAATTAAAATCAAAAAGACACAGCCACCCCAAAGGTTGGGACGGCTCTGTTTACAAGAACCTGGTTTACGGTACAAGTTCAATATCGCAGAAAGTGAAAAATGGATAAAGAAGTTGTGGTACTTACGTACAATGCAATATCACTCAGCAATGATATCTATGTCATCAGGCCCGTAGCAGCATAATGAGTGGATTCAGGTATGATGATTCTAACTGAAATAAGTCACACAGAAAAAGAAACATCATAAGATATCACTAATACACGGAATGTAACCTTGGCTACACAGGAACTGAATTACAAAACAGAACAGGGTCTCAAATTTAGAAACCCAACTTATGCTTGCTTAAGGGGAAAGGTGAGTTGGGGTGCTGCATAAAACCAGAGATTGAAATGAGCACAGATAAAGTTCCTTAAGCCAAATATGGATTAGACAAGAGCTACTCCTTGCTCAACGAAATGGACTCAACACCCCATATTAAATGCCTAAGAGTGTACATGACTAGGAAGTATCTTAAAACCTATGGATTGCTATGTCTCCGAAAGAGAATCAAGCGTGTGTACAGGGGCATAATCGCAGCAGTGACAGGATTGGAGAGGTTCAGTGAGCAAATGAAGACCCTTTGAAGTCATATTGCATGGTACCCATTCCACGGGTCTCAACTCTCCAGGTTTAAGGTATTCTTCCTTCAGCTAAAACATGCATTTGGAAGCCAGAGTATGATCAACCGTGTGATCGGGAGACGTGTTCCAATATGTGTCAGTTTTCGTCCCCTGGTACTCGGGTGCAACATTCCAGACGCTTTACTAACACTCTCCCGACTTGGAGAGTCAGTGCCTTTAACCTCCTGTTTGGCCCCGTTTGCAATTTCTGCGGAAGATGAACAGGAATAGGGAGAACCAATGACAGACTAGCTGGAGGTGTCTGGACGGGCAAATTTAACTCTCATTTCCCACCAGGAAGAGGAATTAACCAAAGGCTCAGCGTGCCGTGCCGGAACCAGATTAGGGCCTGAAGCCATCCTGCGGTGTTGCGGCCAGCTCACGAGAAAGCGAGTTGAAGAAAGGAGCTCAGGGGCACTGTAATTCACAAACCTGCAGAGTTATAAATGACAGCTATCGTCCAAAAATATACTGAAGTAAGGCTGCCAAGAGGACTTGAAAGCGGGGCAGAATTGCAGGAAACCGATTTCAGGAGGTAGACTGGAATTGCATTGAAAGCATAGGAAAAGAGGCAGAACGTCCACAATGATGCACTTGGCCAAAAAGGGCGTATGCGTTTTTTCCTGAATATATTCAGGAAAAAACGCATAGGCCCTTTTTGGCCAACCAAGCAAGCTTGCAAAGGAAATCTGCACTACAATGAAGTCTCACTTCCCCCCGGTCCAAAGGGCCATCTGAAAAAAGTGTAAAATCCAGAAAGGCAGGACAGGCCATGGAGAACTGGGAGCCTTGTTATGCTGATGGGCGGAATGTAAATTGCCAACAGCCACTCGGGAGAAGTGTAGGGTGTTTCCTGAAACATCTAAAAAACAAAGCACCAGAGCCTAGGGCACTTCCACTTATGGTCCTATAGCTTAGGGAAATTAAAATCAAAAAGACACAGCCACCCCAAAGGTTGGGACGGCTGTTTTTACAAGAACCTCATTTACGGTACAAGTTCAATATCGCAGAAAACGAAAAATGGATAAAGAAGTTGTGGTACTTACGTACAATGCAATATCACTCAGCAATGAAATCTATGTCATCAGGCCCGTAGCAGCATAATGAGTGGATTCAGGTATGATGATTTTAAGTGAAATAAGTCACACAGAAAAAGAAACATCATAAGATATCACTAATACACGGAATGTAAACATGGCTACACAGGAACTGAATTACAAAACAGAACAGGGTCTCAAATTTAGAAAACCAACTTATGCTTGCTTAAGGGGAAAGGTGAGTTGGGGTGCTGCATAAAACCAGAGATTGAAATGAGCACAGATAAAGTTCCTTAAGCCAAATATATAATAGACAAGAGCTACTCCTTGCTCAATGAAATGGGCTCAACACCCCATATTAAAGGCCTAAGAATGTACCTGACTAGTAAGTATCTTAAAACCTATGGATTGCTATGTCTCCGAAAGAGAATCAAGGGTGTGTACAGGGGCATAAACGCAGCAGTGATAGGATTGGAGAGGTTCGGTGAGCAAATGAAGACCCTTTGAAGTCATATTGCATGGTACCCATTCCACGGGTCTCAACTCTCCAGGTTTAAGGGATTCTTCCTTCAGCTAAAACATGCATGTGGAACCCAGAGTATTATCAACCGTGTGATCGGGAGACGTGTTCAAATATGTCTCACTTTTCGACCCCTGGTACTCGGGTGCAACATTCCAGACGCTTTACTAACACTCTCCCGACTTGGAGAGTCAGTGCCTTTAACCTCCTGTTTGGCCCAGTTTGCAATTTCTGCGGAAGATGAACAGGAATAGGAGGACCAATGAGAGACTAGCTGGAGGTGTCTGGACGGGCAAATTTAACTCTAATTTGCCACCAGGAAGAGGAATTAACCAAAGGCTCAGCGTGCTGTGCCGGAACCAGATTAGGGCCTGAAGCAATCCTGCGGTGTTGCGGCCAGCTCACAAGAAAGCGAGTTGAAGAAAGGAGCTCAGGGGCACTGTAATTCACAAACCTGCAGTTATAAATGACAGCTATCATCCAAAAATATATTGAAGTAAGGCTGCCAAGAGGACTTGAAAGCGGGGCAGAATTGCAGGAAACCGATTTCAGGAGGTAGACTGGAATTGCATGTAAAGCATAGGAAAAGAGCCAGAACGTCCACAATGAGGCACTTGGCCAAAAAGTTCGTATGCGTTTTTTCCTGAATATATTCAGGAAAAAACGCATACGCCCTTTTTGGCCAACCAAGCAAGCTTGCAAAGGAAATCTGCACTACAATGAAGTCTCACTGCCCCCCAGTCCAAAGGGCCATCTGAAAAAAATGTAAAATCCAGAAAGGCAGGACAGGCCATGGAGAACTGGGAGCCTTGATATGCTGATGGGCGGGATGTAAATTGCCAACAGCCACTCGGGAGAAGTGTATGGTGTTTCCTGAAACATCTAAAAAACAAAGCACCAGAGCCTAGGGCACTTCCACTTATGGTCCTATAGCTTAGGGAAATTAAAATCAAAAAGACACAGCCACCCCAAAGTTTGGGATGGCTCTGTTTACAAGAACCTCGTTTACAGTACAAGTTCAATATCACAGAAAGCGAAAAATGGATAAAGATGTTGTGGTACTTACGTACAATGCAATATCACTCAGCAATGAAATCTATGTCATCAGGCCCATAGCAGCATAATGAGTGGATTCAGGTATGATGATTCTAACTGAAATAAGTCACACAGAAAAAGAAACATCATAAGATATCACTAATACACGGAATGTAAACTTGGCTACACAGGAACTGAATTACAAAACAGCACAGGGTCTCAAATGTAGAAAACCAACTTATGCTTGCTTAAGGGGAATGGTGAGTTGGGGTGCTGCATAAAACCAGAGATGGAAATTAGCACAGATACCCTTCCATAAGCCAAATATGTAATAGACAAGAGCTACTCCTTGCTCAATGTAGTGGACTCAACACCCCATATTAAACGCCTAAGAATATACCTGACTAGTAAGAATCTTAAAACCTATGGATTTATATGTCTCCAAAAGAGAATCAAGCATTTGTACAGCAGCATACACGTAGCAGTGATAGGATTGGTGAGGTTCGTTGAGCAATTGCAGACCCTTTGAAGTCATATTGCATGGTACCCATTCCATGGGTCTCAACTCTTCAGGTTTAAGGGATTCTTCCTTCAGCTAAAACATGCATGTGGAACCCAGAGTATGATCCACCGTGTGATCGGGAGACGTGTTCAAATATGTCTCAGTTTTTGTCCCCTGGTACTCGGGTGCAACATTCCAGATGCTTTATGAACACTCTCCACACTTGCAGAGTCAGTGCCTTTAACCTCCTGTTTGGCCCAGTTTGCAATTTCTGTGGAAAATGAACGGGAATAGGGAGAACCAATGAGAGACTAGCTGGAGGTGTCTGGACGGGCAAATTTAACTCTCATTTCCCACCAGGAAGAGGAATTAACCAAAGGCTCAGCGTGCCATGCAGGAACGACACTAGGACCTGAAGCAATCCTGCGGTGTTGCGGCCAGCTCACAAGAAAGCGAGTTGAAGAAAGGAGCTCAGGGGCACTGTAATTCACAAACCTGCAGAGTTATAAATGACAGCTATCGTCCAAAAATATACTGAAGTAAGGCTGCCAAGAGGACTTGAAAGCGGGGCAGAATTGCAGGAAACCGATTTTAGGAGGTAGACTGGAATTGCATTTAAAGCATAGGAAAAGAGGCAGAACGTCCACAATGATGCACTTGGCCAAAAAGGGCGTATGCGTTTTTTCCTGAATATATTCAGGAAAAAACGCATACGCCCTTTTTGGCCAACCAAGCAAGCTTGCAAAGAAATCTGCACTACAATGAAGTCTCACTTCCCCCCGGTCAAAAGGGCCATCTGAAAAAAGTGTAAAATCCAGAAAGGCAGGACAGGCCATGGAGAACTGGGAACCTTGTTATGCTGATGGGCGGGATGTAAATTGCCAACAGCCACTCTGAAGAAGTGTATGGTGTTTCCTGAAACATCTAAAAAACAAAGCAACAGAGCCTAGGGCACTGCCACTTATGGTCCTATAGCTTAGGGAAATTAAAATCAAAAAGACACAGCCACCCCAAAGTTTGGGATGGCTCTGTTTACAAGAACCACGTTTACGGTACAAGTTCAATACCAAAGAAAGCGAAAAATGGATAAAGAAGTTGTGGTAATTATGTACAATGCAATATCACTCAGCAATGAAATCTATGCCATCAGGCCCGTAGCAGCATAATGAGTGGATTCAGGTATGATGATTCTAACTGAAATAAGTCACACAGAAAAAGGAACATCATAAGATATCACTAATACACGGAATGTAAACTTGGCTACACAGGAACTGAATTACAAAACAGAACAGGGTCTCAAATTTAGAAAACCAACTTATGCTTGCTTAAGGGGAAAGGTGAGTTGGGGTGCTGCATAAAACCAGAGATAGAAATGAGCACAGATAAAGTTCCTTAAGCCAAATATGGAATAGACAAGAGCTACTCCTTGCTCAACGAAATGGATTCAACACCCCATATTAAACGCCTAAGAATGTACCTGACTAGTAAATATCTTAAAACCTATGGATTGCTATGTCTCCGAAAGAGAATCAAGCGTGTGTGCAGGGGCATAAACGCAGCAGTGATAGGATTGGAGAGGTTCGGTGAGCAAATGAAGACCCTTTGAAGTCATATTGCATGGTACCCATTCCACGGGTCTCAACTCTCCAGGTTTAAGGTATTCTTCCTTCAGCTAAAACATGCATGTGGAACCCAGAGTATGATCAACCGTGTGAACGGGAGACGTGTTCCAATATGTCTCAGTTTTCGTCCCCTGGTACTCGGGTGCAACATTCCAGACGCTTTACTAACATTCTCCCGACTTGGAGAGTCAGTGCCTTTAACCTCCTGTTTGGCCCAGTTTGCAATTTCTGCAGAAGATGAACAGGAATAGGGAGAACCAATGAGAGACTAGCTGGAGGTGTCTGGACGGGCAAATTTAACTCTCATTTCCCACCAGGAAGAGGAATTAACCAAAGGCTCAGCGTGCCGTTCCGGAACCGGATTAGTGCCTGAAGCAATCCTGCAGTGTTGCGGCCAGCTCACAAGAAAGCGAGTTGAAGAAAGGAGCTCCGGGGCACTGTAATTCACAAACCTGCAGAGTTATAAATGACAGCTATCGTCCAAAAATATACTGAAGTAAGGCTGCCAAGAGGACTTGAAAGCGGGGCAAAATTGCAGGAAACTGATTTCAGGAGGTAGACTGGAATTGCATGTAAAGCATAGGAAAAGAGGCAGAACGTCCACAATGATGCACTTGGCCAAAAAGGGCGTATGCGTTTTTTCCTGAATATATTCAGGAAAAAACGCATAGGCCCTTTTTGGCCAACCAAGCAAGCTTGCAAAGGAAATCTGCACTACAATGAAGTCTCACTTCCCCCCGGTCCAAAGGGCCATCTGAAAAAAGTGTAAAATCCAGAAAGGCAGGACAGGCCATGGAGAACTGGGAGCCTTGTTATGCTGATGGGCGGGATGTAAATTGCCAACAGCCACTCGGGAGAAGTGTATGGTGTTTCCTGAAACATCTAAAAAACAAAGCAACAGAGCCTAGGGCACTTCCACTTATGGTCCTATAGCTTAGGGAAATTAAAATCAAAAGACACAGCCACCCCAAAGGTTGGGACGGCTCTGTTTACAAGAACCTGGTTTACGGTACAAGTTCAATATCGCAGAAAGTGAAAAATGGATAAAGAAGTTGTGGTACTTACGTACAATGCAATATCACTCAGCAATGAAATCTATGTCATCAGGCCCGTAGCAGCATAATGAGTGGATTCAGGTATGATGATTCTAACTGAAATAAGTCACACAGGAAAAGAAACATCATAAGATATCACTAATACACGGAATGTAAACTTGGCTACATAGGAACTGAATTACAAAACAGAACAGGATCTCAAATTTAGAAAACCAACTTATGCTTGCTTAAGGGGAAAGGTGAGTTGGGGTGCTGCATAAAACCAGAGATTGAAATGAGCACAGATAAAGTTCCTTAAGCCAAATATGGAATAGACAAGAGCTACTCCTTGCTCAACGAAATGGACTCAACACCCCATATTAAATGCCTAAGAGTGTACCTGACTAGGAAGTATCTTAAAACCTATGGATTGCTATGTCTCCGAAAGGGAATCAAGCGTGTGTACAGGGGCATAAACGCAGCAGTGATAGGACTGGAGAGGTTCGGTGAGCAAATGAAGACCCTTTGAAGTCATATTGCATGGTACCCATTCCACGGGTCTCAACTCTCCAGGTTTAAGGTATTCTTTCTTCAGCTAAAACATGTATGTGGAACCCAGAGTATGATCAACCGTGTGATCGGGAGACGTGTTCCAATATGTGTCAGTTTTCGTCCCCTGGTACTCGGGTGCAACATTCCAGACGCTTTACTAACACTCTCCCGTCTTGGAGAGTCAGTGCCTTTAAACTCCTGTTTGGCCCAGTTTGCAATTTCTGCGGAAGATGAACAGGAATAGGGAGAACCAATGACAGACTAGGTGGAGGTGTCTGGACGGGCAAATTTAACTCTCATTTCCCACCAGGAAGAGGAATTAACCAAAGGCTCAGCGTGCCGTGCCGGAACCAGATTAGGGCCTGAAGCCATCCTGCGGTGTTGTGGCCAGCTCACAAGAAAGCGACTTGAAGAAAGGAGCTCAGGGGCACTGTAATTCACAAACCTGCAGAGTTATAAATGACAGCTATCGTCCAAAAATATACTGAAGTAAGGCTGCCAAGAGGACTTGAAAGCGGGGCAGAATTGCAGGAAACCGATTTCAGGAAGTAGACTGGAATTGCATTTAAAGCATAGGAAAAGAGGCAGAACGTCCACAATGATGCACTTGGCCAAAAAAGGCGTATGCGTTTTTTCCTGAATATATTCAGGAAAAAACGCATAGGCCCTTTTTGGCCAACCAAGCAAGCTTGCAAAGGAAATCTGCACTACAATGAAGTCTCACTTCCCCCCGGTCCAAAGGGCCATCTGAAAAAAGTGTAAAATCCAGAAAGGCAGGACAGGCCATGGAGAACTGGGAGCCTTGTTATGCTGATGGGCGGAATGTAAATTGCCAACAGCCACTCGGGAGAAGTGTAGGGTGTTTCCTGAAACATCTAAAAAACAAAGCACCAGAGCCTAGGGCACTTCCACTTATGGTCCTATAGCTTAGGGAAATTAAAATCAAAAAGACACAGCCACCCCAAAGGTTGGGACGGCTGTTTTTACAAGAACCTCATTTACGGTACAAGTTCAATATCGCAGAAAACGAAAAATGGATAAAGAAGTTGTGGTACTTACGTACAATGCAATATCACTCAGCAATGAAATCTATGTCATCAGGCCCGTAGCAGCATAATGAGTGGATTCAGGTATGATGATTCTAAGTGAAATAAGTCACACAGAAAAAGAAACATCATAAGATATCACTAATACACGGAATGTAAACATGGCTACACAGGAACTGAATTACAAAACAGAACAGGGTCTCAAATTTAGAAAACCAACTTATGCTTGCTTAAGGGGAAAGGTGAGTTGGGGTGCTGCATAAAACCAGAGATTGAAATGAGCACAGATAAAGTTCCTTAAGCCAAATATATAATAGACAAGAGCTACTCCTTGCTCAATGAAATGGGCTCAACACCCCATATTAAAGGCCTAAGAATGTACCTGACTAGTAAGTATCTTAAAACCTATGGATTGCTATGTCTCCGAAAGAGAATCAAGGGTGTGTACAGGGGCATAAACGCAGCAGTGATAGGATTGGAGAGGTTCGGTGAGCAAATGAAGACCCTTTGAAGTCATATTGCATGGTACCCATTCCACGGGTCTCAACTCTCCAGGTTTAAGGGATTCTTCCTTCAGCTAAAACATGCATGTGGAACCCAGAGTATGATCCACCGTGTGATCGGGAGACGTGTTCAAATATGTCTCACTTTTCGACCACTGGTACTCGGGTGCAACATTCCAGACGCTTTACTAACACTCTCCCGACTTGGAGAGTCAGTGCCTTTAACCTCCTGTTTGGCCCAGTTTGCAATTTCTGCGGAAGATGAACAGGAATAGGAGGACCAATGAGAGACTAGCTGGAGGTGTCTGGACGGGCAAATTTAACTCTCATTTGCCACCAGGAAGAGGAATTAACCAAAGGCTCAGCGTGCTGTGCCGGAACCAGATTAGGGCCTGAAGCAATCCTGCGGTGTTGCGGCCAGCTCACAAGAAAGCGAGTTGAAGAAAGGAGCTCAGGGGCACTGTAATTCACAAACCTGCAGTTATAAATGACAGCTATCATCCAAAAATATATTGAAGTAAGGCTGCCAAGAGGACTTGAAAGCGGGGCAGAATTGCAGGAAACCGATTTCAGGAGGTAGACTGGAATTGCATGTAAAGCATAGGAAAAGAGCCAGAACGTCCACAATGAGGCACTTGGCCAAAAAGTTCATATGCGTTTTTTCCTGAATATATTCAGGAAAAAACGCATACGCCCTTTTTGGCCAACCAAGCAAGCTTGCAAAGGAAATCTGCACTACAATGAAGTCTCACTGCCCCCCAGTCCAAAGGGCCATCTGAAAAAAGTGTAAAATCCAGAAAGGCAGGACAGGCCATGGAGAACTGGGAGCCTTGATATGCTGATGGGCGGGATGTAAATTGCCAACAGCCACTCGGGAGAAGTGTATGGTGTTTCCTGAAACATCTAAAAAACAAAGCACCAGAGCCTAGGGCACTTCCACTTATGGTCCTATAGCTTAGGGAAATTAAAATCAAAAAGACACAGCCACCCCAAAGTTTGGGATGGCTCTGTTTACAAGAACCTCGTTTACAGTACAAGTTCAATATCACAGAAAGCGAAAAATGGATAAAGATGTTGTGGTACTTACGTACAATGCAATATCACTCAGCAATGAAATCTATGTCATCAGGCCCATAGCAGCATAATGAGTGGATTCAGGTACGATGATTCTAAGTGAAATAAGTCACACAGAAAAAGAAACATCATAAGATATCACTAATACACGGAATGTAAACTTGGCTACACAGGAACTGAATTACAAAACAGCACAGGGTCTCAAATGTAGAAAACCAACTTATGCTTGCTTAAGGGGAATGGTGAGTTGGGGTGCTGCATAAAACCAGAGATGGAAATTAGCACAGATACCCTTCCATAAGCCAAATATGTAATAGACAAGAGCTACTCCTTGCTCAATGTAGTGGACTCAACACCCCATATTAAACGCCTAAGAATATACCTGACTAGTAAGAATCTTAAAACCTATGGATTTATATGTCTCCAAAAGAGAATCAAGCATTTGTACAGCAGCATACACGTAGCAGTGATAGGATTGGTGAGGTTCGTTGAGCAATTGCAGACCCTTTGAAGTCATATTGCATGGTACCCATTCCATGGGTCTCAACTCTTCAGGTTTAAGGGATTCTTCCTTCAGCTAAAACATGCATGTGGAACCCAGAGTATGATCCACCGTGTGATCGGGAGACGTGTTCAAATATGTCTCAGTTTTTGTCCCCTGGTACTCGGGTGCAACATTCCAGATGCTTTATGAACACTCTCCACACTTGCAGAGTCAGTGCCTTTAACCTCCTGTTTGGCCCAGTTTGCAATTTCTGTGGAAAATGAACGGGAATAGGGAGAACCAATGAGAGACTAGCTGGAGGTGTCTGGACGGGCAAATTTAACTCTCATTTCCCGCCAGGAAGAGGAATTAACCAAAGGCTCAGCGTGCCGTGCAGGAACGACACTAGGACCTGAAGCAATCCTGCGGTGTTGCGGCCAGCTCACAAGAAAGCGAGTTGAAGAAAGGAGCTCAGGGGCACTGTAATTCACAAACCTGCAGAGTTATAAATGACAGCTATCGTCCAAAAATATACTGAAGTAAGGCTGCCAAGAGGACTTGAAAGCGGGGCAGAATTGCAGGAAACCGATTTTAGGAGGTAGACTGGAATTGCATTTAAAGCATAGGAAAAGAGGCAGAACGTCCACAATGATGCACTTGGCCAAAAAGGGCGTATGCGTTTTTTCCTGAATATATTCAGGAAAAAACGCATACGCCCTTTTTGGCCAACCAAGCAAGCTTGCAAAGAAATCTGCACTACAATGAAGTCTCACTTCCCCCCGGTCAAAAGGGCCATCTGAAAAAAGTGTAAAATCCAGAAAGGCAGGACAGGCCATGGAGAACTGGGAACCTTGTTATGCTGATGGGCGGGATGTAAATTGCCAACAGCCACTCGGGAGAAGTGTATGGTGTTTCCTGAAACATCTAAAAAACAAAGCAACAGAGCCTAGGGCACTGCCACTTATGGTCCTATAGCTTAGGGAAATTAAAATCAAAAAGACACAGCCACCCCAAAGTTTGGGATGGCTCTGTTTACAAGAACCACGTTTACGGTACAAGTTCAATACCAAAGAAAGCGAAAAATGGATAAGGAAGTTGTGGTAATTATGTACAATGCAATATCACTCAGCAATGAAATCTATGCCATCAGGCCCGTAGCAGCATAATGAGTGGATTCAGGTATGATGATTCTAACTGAAATAAGTCACACAGAAAAAGGAACATCATAAGATATCACTAATACACGGAATGTAACCTTGGCTACACAGGAACTGAATTACAAAACAGAACAGGGTCTCAAATTTAGAAAACCAACTTATGCTTGCTTAAGGGGAAAGGTGAGTTGGGGTGCTGCATAAAACCAGAGATAGAAATGAGCACAGATAAAGTTCCTTAAGCCAAATATGGAATAGACAAGAGCTACTCCTTGCTCAACGAAATGGATTCAACACCCCATATTAAACGCCTAAGAATGTACCTGACTAGTAAATATCTTAAAACCTATGGATTGCTATGTCTCCGAAAGAGAATCAAGCGTGTGTGCAGGGGCATAAACGCAGCAGTGATAGGATTGGAGAGGTTCGGTGAGCAAATGAAGACCCTTTGAAGTCATATTGCATGGTACCCATTCCACGGGTCTCAACTCTCCAGGTTTAAGGTATTCTTCCTTCAGCTAAAACATGCATGTGGAACCCAGAGTATGATCAACCATGTGAACGGGAGACGTGTTCCAATATGTCTCAGTTTTCGTCCCCTGGTACTCGGGTGCAACATTCCAGACGCTTTACTAACATTCTCCCGACATGGAGAGTCAGTGCCTTTAACCTCCTGTTTGGCCCAGTTTGCAATTTCTGCAGAAGATGAACAGGAATAGGGAGAACCAATGAGAGACTAGCTGGAGGTGTCTGGACGGGCAAATTTAACTCTCATTTCCCGCCAGGAAGAGGAATTAACCAAAGGCTCAGCGTGCCGTTCCGGAACCGCATTAGGGCCTGAAGCAATCCTGCAGTGTTGCGGCCAGCTCACAAGAAAGCGAGTTGAAGAAAGGAGCTCCGGGGCACTGTAATTCACAGACCTGCAGAGTTATAAATGACAGCTATCGTCCAAAAATATACTGAAGTAAGGCTGCCAAGAGGACTTGAAAGCGGGGCAGAATTGCAGGAAACCGATTTCAGGAGGTAGACTGGAATTGCATGTAAAGCATAGGAAAAGAGGCAGAACGTCCACAATGATGCACTTGGCCAAAAAGGGCGTATGCGTTTTTTCCTGAATATATTCAGGAAAAAACGCATAGGCCCTTTTTGGCCAACCAAGCAAGCTTGCAAAGGAAATCTGCACTACAATGAAGTCTCACTTCCCCCCGGTCCAAAGGGCCATCTGAAAAAAGTGTAAAATCCAGAAAGGCAGGACAGGCCATGGAGAACTGGGAGCCTTGTTATGCTGATGGGCGGAATGTAAATTGCCAACAGCCACTCGGGAGAAGTGTATGGTGTTTCCTGATACATCTAAAAAACAAAGCACCAGAGCCTAGGGCACTTCCACTTATGGTCCTATAGCTTAGGGAAATTAAAATCAAAAAGACACAGCCACCCCAAGGGTTGGGACGGCTGTTTTTACAAGAACCTCATTTACGGTACAAGTTCAATATCGCAGAAAACGAAAAATGGATAAAGAAGTTGTGGTACTTACGTACAATGCAATATCACTCAGCAATGAAATCTATGTCATCAGGCCCGTAGCAGCATAATGAGTGGATTCAGGTATGATGATTCTAAGTGAAATAAGTCACACAGAAAAAGAAACATCATAAGATATCACTAATACACGGAATGTAAACATGGCTACACAGGAACTGAATTACAAAACAGAACAGGGTCTCAAATTTAGAAAACCAACTTATGCTTGCTTAAGGGGAAAGGTGAGTTGGGGTGCTGCATAAAACCAGAGATTGAAATGAGCACAGATAAAGTTCCTTAAGCCAAATATATAACAGACAAGAGCTACTCCTTGCTCAATGAAATGGGCTCAACACCCCATATTAAAGGCCTAAGAATGTACCTGACTAGTAAGTATCTTAAAACCTATGGATTGCTATGTCTCCGAAAGAGAATCAAGGGTGTGTACAGGGGCATAAACGCAGCAGTGATAGGATTGGAGAGGTTCGGTGAGCAAATGAAGACCCTTTGAAGTCATATTGCATGGTACCCATTCCACGGGTCTCAACTCTCCAGGTTTAAGGGATTCTTCCTTCAGCTAAAACATGCATGTGGAACCCAGAGTATGATCCACCGTGTGATCGGGAGACGTGTTCAAATATGTCTCACTTTTCGACCCCTGGTACTCGGGTGCAACATTCCAGACGCTTTACTAACACTCTCCCGACTTGGAGAGTCAGTGCCTTTAACCTCCTGTTTGGCCCAGTTTGCAATTTCTGCGGAAGATGAACAGGAATAGGAGGACCAATGAGAGACTAGCTGGAGGTGTCTGGACGGGCAAATTTAACTCTCATTTGCCACCAGGAAGAGGAATTAACCAAAGGCTCAGCGTGCTGTGCCGGAACCAGATTAGGGCCTGAAGCAATCCTGCGGTGTTGCGGCCAGCTCACAAGAAAGCGAGTTGAAGAAAGGAGCTCAGGGGCACTGTAATTCACAAACCTGCAGTTATAAATGACAGCTATCATCCAAAAATATATTGAAGTAAGGCTGCCAAGAGGACTTGAAAGCGGGGCAGAATTGCAGGAAACCTATTTCAGGAGGTAGACTGGAATTGCATGTAAAGCATAGGAAAAGAGCCAGAACGTCCACAATGAGGCACTTGGCCAAAAAGTTCGTATGCGTTTTTTCCTGAATATATTCAGGAAAAAACGCATACGCCCTTTTTGGCCAACCAAGCAAGCTTGCAAAGGAAATCTGCACTACAATGAAGTCTCACTGCCCCCCAGTCCAAAGGGCCATCTGAAAAAAGTGTAAAATCCAGAAAGGCAGGACAGGCCATGGAGAACTGGGAGCCTTGATATGCTGATGGGCGGGATGTAAATTGCCAACAGCCACTCGGGAGAAGTGTATGGTGTTTCCTGAAACATCTAAAAAACAAAGCACCAGAGCCTAGGGCACTTCCACTTATGGTCCTATAGCTTAGGGAAATTAAAATCAAAAAGACACAGCCACCCCAAAGTTTGGGATGGCTCTGTTTACAAGAACCTCGTTTACAGTACAAGTTCAATATCACAGAAAGCGAAAAATGGATAAAGATGTTGTGGTACTTACGTACAATGCAATATCACTCAGCAATGAAATCTATGTCATCAGGCCCATAGCAGCATAATGAGTGGATTCAGGTACGATGATTCTAAGTGAAATAAGTCACACAGAAAAAGAAACATCATAAGATATCACTAATACACGGAATGTAAACTTGGCTACACAGGAACTGAATTACAAAACAGCACAGGGTCTCAAATGTAGAAAACCAACTTATGCTTGCTTAAGGGGAATGGTGAGTTGGGGTGCTGCATAAAACCAGAGATGGAAATTAGCACAGATACCCTTCCATAAGCCAAATATGTAATAGACAAGAGCTACTCCTTGCTCAATGTAGTGGACTCAACACCCCATATTAAACGCCTAAGAATATACCTGACTAGTAAGAATCTTAAAACCTATGGATTTATATGTCTCCAAAAGAGAATCAAGCATTTGTACAGCAGCATACACGTAGCAGTGATAGGATTGGTGAGGTTCGTTGAGCAATTGCAGACCCTTTGAAGTCATATTGCATGGTACCCATTCCATGGGTCTCAACTCTTCAGGTTTAAGGGATTCTTCCTTCAGCTAAAACATGCATGTGGAACCCAGAGTATGATCCACCGTGTGATCGGGAGACGTGTTCAAATATGTCTCAGTTTTTGTCCCCTGGTACTCGGGTGCAACATTCCAGATGCTTTATGAACACTCTCCACACTTGCAGAGTCAGTGCCTTTAACCTCCTGTTTGGCCCAGTTTGCAATTTCTGTGGAAAATGAACGGGAATAGGGAGAACCAATGAGAGACTAGCTGGAGGTGTCTGGACGGGCAAATTTAACTCTCATTTCCCGCCAGGAAGAGGAATTAACCAAAGGCTCAGCGTGCCGTGCAGGAACGACACTAGGACCTGAAGCAATCCTGCGGTGTTGCGGCCAGCTCACAAGAAAGCGAGTTGAAGAAAGGAGCTCAGGGGCACTGTAATTCACAAACCTGCAGAGTTATAAATGACAGCTATCGTCCAAAAATATACTGAAGTAAGGCTGCAAAGAGGACTTGAAAGCGGGGCAGAATTGCAGGAAACCGATTTTAGGAGGTAGACTGGAATTGCATTTAAAGCATAGGAAAAGAGGCAGAACGTCCACAATGATGCACTTGGCCAAAAAGGGCGTATGCGTTTTTTCCTGAATATATTCAGGAAAAAACGCATACGCCCTTTTTGGCCAACCAAGCAAGCTTGCAAAGAAATCTGCACTACAATGAAGTCTCACTTCCCCCCGGTCAAAAGGGCCATCTGAAAAAAGTGTAAAATCCAGAAAGGCAGGACAGGCCATGGAGAACTGGGAACCTTGTTATGCTGATGGGCGGGATGTAAATTGCCAACAGCCACTCTGAAGAAGTGTATGGTGTTTCCTGAAACATCTAAAAAACAAAGCAACAGAGCCTAGGGCACTGCCACTTATGGTCCTATAGCTTAGGGAAATTAAAATCAAAAAGACACAGCCACCCCAAAGTTTGGGATGGCTCTGTTTACAAGAACCACGTTTACGGTACAAGTTCAATACCAAAGAAAGCGAAAAATGGATAAAGAAGTTGTGGTAATTATGTACAATGCAATATCACTCAGCAATGAAATCTATGCCATCAGGCCCGTAGCAGCATAATGAGTGGATTCAGGTATGATGATTCTAACTGAAATAAGTCACACAGAAAAAGGAACATCATAAGATATCACTAATACACGGAATGTAAACTTGGCTACACAGGAACTGAATTACAAAACAGAACAGGGTCTCAAATTTAGAAAACCAACTTATGCTTGCTTAAGGGGAAAGGTGAGTTGGGGTGCTGCATAAAACCAGAGATTGAAATGAGCACAGATAAAGTTCCTTAAGCCAAATATGGAATAGACAAGAGCTACTCCTTGCTCAACGAAATGGATTCAACACCCCATATTAAACGCCTAAGAATGTACCTGACTAGTAAATATCTTAAAACCTATGGATTGCTATGTCTCCGAAAGAGAATCAAGCGTGTGTGCAGGGGCATAAACGCAGCAGTGATAGGATTGGAGAGGTTCCGTGAGCAAATGAAGACCCTTTGAAGTCATATTGCATGGTACCCATTCCACGGGTCTCAACTCTCCAGGTTTAAGGTATTCTTCCTTCAGCTAAAACATGCATGTGGAACCCAGAGTATGATCAACCGTGTGAACGGGAGACGTGTTCCAATATGTCTCAGTTTTCGTCCCCTGGTACTCGGGTGCAACATTCCAGACGCTTTACTAACATTCTCCCGACTTGGAGAGTCAGTGCCTTTAACCTCCTGTTTGGCCCAGTTTGCAATTTCTGCAGAAGATGAACAGGAATAGGGAGAACCAATGAGAGACTAGCTGGAGGTGTCTGGACGGGCAAATTTAACTCTCATTTCCCACCAGGAAGAGGAATTAACCAAAGGCTCAGCGTGCCGTTCCGGAACCGGATTAGGGCCTGAAGCAATCCTGCAGTGTTGCGGCCAGCTCACAAGAAAGCGAGTTGAAGAAAGGAGCTCCGGGGCACTGTAATTCACAAACCTGCAGAGTTATAAATGACAGCTATCGTCCAAAAATATACTGAAGTAAGGCTGCCAAGAGGACTTGAAAGCGGGGCAAAATTGCAGGAAACCGATTTCAGGAGGTAGACTGGAATTGCATGTAAAGCATAGGAAAAGAGGCAGAACGTCCACAATGATGCACTTGGCCAAAAAGGGCGTATGCGTTTTTTCCTGAATATATTCAGGAAAAAACGCATAGGCCCTTTTTGGCCAACCAAGCAAGCTTGCAAAGGAAATCTGCACTACAATGAAGTCTCACTTCCCCCCGGTCCAAAGGGCCATCTGAAAAAAGTGTAAAATCCAGAAAGGCAGGACAGGCCATGGAGAACTGGGAGCCTTGTTATGCTGATGGGCGGGATGTAAATTGCCAACAGCCACTCGGGAGAAGTGTATGGTGTTTCCTGAAACATCTAAAAAACAAAGCAACAGAGCCTAGGGCACTTCCACTTATGGTCCTATAGCTTAGGGAAATTAAAATCAAAAGACACAGCCACCCCAAAGGTTGGGACGGCTCTGTTTACAAGAACCTGGTTTACGGTACAAGTTCAATATCGCAGAAAGTGAAAAATGGATAAAGAAGTTGTGGTACTTACGTACAATGCAATATCACTCAGCAATGAAATCTATGTCATCAGGCCCGTAGCAGCATAATGAGTGGATTCAGGTATGATGATTCTAACTGAAATAAGTCACACAGGAAAAGAAACATCATAAGATATCACTAATACACGGAATGTAAACTTGGCTACATAGGAACTGAATTACAAAACAGAACAGGATCTCAAATTTAGAAAACCAACTTATGCTTGCTTAAGGGGAAAGGTGAGTTGGGGTGCTGCATAAAACCAGAGATTGAAATGAGCACAGATAAAGTTCCTTAAGCCAAATATGGAATAGACAAGAGCTACTCCTTGCTCAACGAAATGGACTCAACACCCCATATTAAATGCCTAAGAGTGTACCTGACTAGGAAGTATCTTAAAACCTATGGATTGCTATGTCTCCGAAAGGGAATCAAGCGTGTGTACAGGGGCATAAACGCAGCAGTGATAGGACTGGAGAGGTTCGGTGAGCAAATGAAGACCCTTTGAAGTCATATTGCATGGTACCCATTCCACGGGTCTCAACTCTCCAGGTTTAAGGTATTCTTTCTTCAGCTAAAACATGTATGTGGAACCCAGAGTATGATCAACCGTGTGATCGGGAGACGTGTTCCAATATGTGTCAGTTTTCGTCCCCTGGTACTCGGGTGCAACATTCCAGACGCTTTACTAACACTCTCCCGTCTTGGAGAGTCAGTGCCTTTAAACTCCTGTTTGGCCCAGTTTGCAATTTCTGCGGAAGATGAACAGGAATAGGGAGAACCAATGACAGACTAGGTGGAGGTGTCTGGACGGGCAAATTTAACTCTCATTTCCCACCAGGAAGAGGAATTAACCAAAGGCTCAGCGTGCCGTGCCGGAACCAGATTAGGGCCTGAAGCCATCCTGCGGTGTTGTGGCCAGCTCACAAGAAAGCGACTTGAAGAAAGGAGCTCAGGGGCACTGTAATTCACAAACCTGCAGAGTTATAAATGACAGCTATCGTCCAAAAATATACTGAAGTAAGGCTGCCAAGAGGACTTGAAAGCGGGGCAGAATTGCAGGAAACCGATTTCAGGAAGTAGACTGGAATTGCATTTAAAGCATAGGAAAAGAGGCAGAACGTCCACAATGATGCACTTGGCCAAAGAAGGCGTATGCGTTTTTTCCTGAATATATTCAGGAAAAAACGCATAGGCCCTTTTTGGCCAACCAAGCAAGCTTGCAAAGGAAATCTGCACTACAATGAAGTCTCACTTCCCCCCGGTCCAAAGGGCCATCTGAAAAAAGTGTAAAATCCAGAAAGGCAGGACAGGCCATGGAGAACTGGGAGCCTTGTTATGCTGATGGGCGGAATGTAAATTGCCAACAGCCACTCGGGAGAAGTGTAGGGTGTTTCCTGAAACATCTAAAAAACAAAGCACCAGAGCCTAGGGCACTTCCACTTATGGTCCTATAGCTTAGGGAAATTAAAATCAAAAAGACACAGCCACCCCAAAGGTTGGGACGGCTGTTTTTACAAGAACCTCATTTACGGTACAAGTTCAATATCGCAGAAAACGAAAAATGGATAAAGAAGTTGTGGTACTTACGTACAATGCAATATCACTCAGCAATGAAATCTATGTCATCAGGCCCGTAGCAGCATAATGAGTGGATTCAGGTATGATGATTCTAAGTGAAATAAGTCACACAGAAAAAGAAACATCATAAGATATCACTAATACACGGAATGTAAACATGGCTACACAGGAACTGAATTACAAAACAGAACAGGGTCTCAAATTTAGAAAACCAACTTATGCTTGCTTAAGGGGAAAGGTGAGTTGGGGTGCTGCATAAAACCAGAGATTGAAATGAGCACAGATAAAGTTCCTTAAGCCAAATATATAATAGACAAGAGCTACTCCTTGCTCAATGAAATGGGCTCAACACCCCATATTAAAGGCCTAAGAATGTACCTGACTAGTAAGTATCTTAAAACCTATGGATTGCTATGTCTCCGAAAGAGAATCAAGGGTGTGTACAGGGGCATAAACGCAGCAGTGATAAGATTGGAGAGGTTCGGTGAGCAAATGAAGACCCTTTGAAGTCATATTGCATGGTACCCATTCCACGGGTCTCAACTCTCCAGGTTTAAGGGATTCTTCCTTCAGCTAAAACATGCATGTGGAACCCAGAGTATGATCCACCGTGTGATCGGGAGACGTGTTCAAATATGTCTCACTTTTCGACCCCTGGTACTCGGGTGCAACATTCCAGACGCTTTACTAACACTCTCCCGACTTGGAGAGTCAGTGCCTTTAACCTCCTGTTTGGCCCAGTTTGCAATTTCTGCGGAAGATGAACAGGAATAGGAGGACCAATGAGAGACTAGCTGGAGGTGTCTGGACGGGCAAATTTAACTCTCATTTGCCACCAGGAAGAGGAATTAACCAAAGGCTCAGCGTGCTGTGCCGGAACCAGATTAGGGCCTGAAGCAATCCTGCGGTGTTGCGGTCAGCTCACAAGAAAGCGAGTTGAAGAAAGGAGCTCAGGGGCACTGTAATTCACAAACCTGCAGTTATAAATGACAGCTATCATCCAAAAATATATTGAAGTAAGGCTGCCAAGAGGACTTGAAAGCGGGGCAGAATTGCAGGAAACCGATTTCAGGAGGTAGACTGGAATTGCATGTAAAGCATAGGAAAAGAGCCAGAACGTCCACAATGAGGCACTTGGCCAAAAAGTTCGTATGCGTTTTTTCCTGAATATATTCAGGAAAAAACGCATACGCCCTTTTTGGCCAACCAAGCAAGCTTGCAAAGGAAATCTGCACTACAATGAAGTCTCACTGCCCCCCAGTCCAAAGGGCCATCTGAAAAAAGTGTAAAATCCAGAAAGGCAGGACAGGCCATGGAGAACTGGGAGCCTTGATATGCTGATGGGCGGGATGTAAATTGCCAACAGCCACTCGGGAGAAGTGTATGGTGTTTCCTGAAACATCTAAAAAACAAAGCACCAGAGCCTAGGGCACTTCCACTTATGGTCCTATAGCTTAGGGAAATTAAAATCAAAAAGACACAGCCACCCCAAAGTTTGGGATGGCTCTGTTTACAAGAACCTCGTTTACAGTACAAGTTCAATATCACAGAAAGCGAAAAATGGATAAAGATGTTGTGGTACTTACGTACAATGCAATATCACTCAGCAATGAAATCTATGTCATCAGGCCCATAGCAGCATAATGAGTGGATTCAGGTACGATGATTCTAAGTGAAATAAGTCACACAGAAAAAGAAACATCATAAGATATCACTAATACACGGAATGTAAACTTGGCTACACAGGAACTGAATTACAAAACAGCACAGGGTCTCAAATGTAGAAAACCAACTTATGCTTGCTTAAGGGGAATGGTGAGTTGGGGTGCTGCATAAAACCAGAGATGGAAATTAGCACAGATACCCTTCCATAAGCCAAATATGTAATAGACAAGAGCTACTCCTTGCTCAATGTAGTGGACTCAACACCCCATATTAAACGCCTAAGAATATACCTGACTAGTAAGAATCTTAAAACCTATGGATTTATATGTCTCCAAAAGAGAATCAAGCATTTGTACAGCAGCATACACGTAGCAGTGATAGGATTGGTGAGGTTCGTTGAGCAATTGCAGACCCTTTGAAGTCATATTGCATGGTACCCATTCCATGTGTCTCAACTCTTCAGGTTTAAGGGATTCTTCCTTCAGCTAAAACATGCATGTGGAACCCAGAGTATGATCCACCGTGTGATCGGGAGACGTGTTCAAATATGTCTCAGTTTTTGTCCCCTGGTACTCGGGTGCAACATTCCAGATGCTTTATGAACACTCTCCACACTTGCAGAGTCAGTGCCTTTAACCTCCTGTTTGGCCCAGTTTGCAATTTCTGTGGAAAATGAACGGGAATAGGGAGAACCAATGAGAGACTAGCTGGAGGTGTCTGGACGGGCAAATTTAACTCTCATTTCCCGCCAGGAAGAGGAATTAACCAAAGGCTCAGCGTGCCGTGCAGGAACGACACTAGGACCTGAAGCAATCCTGCGGTGTTGCGGCCAGCTCACAAGAAAGCGAGTTGAAGAAAGGAGCTCAGGGGCACTGTAATTCACAAACCTGCAGAGTTATAAATGACAGCTATCGTCCAAAAATATACTGAAGTAAGGCTGCCAAGAGGACTTGAAAGCGGGGCAGAATTGCAGGAAACCGATTTTAGGAGGTAGACTGGAATTGCATTTAAAGCATAGGAAAAGAGGCAGAACGTCCACAATGATGCACTTGGCCAAAAAGGGCGTATGCGTTTTTTCCTGAATATATTCAGGAAAAAACGCATACGCCCTTTTTGGCCAACCAAGCAAGCTTGCAAAGAAATCTGCACTACAATGAAGTCTCACTTCCCCCCGGTCAAAAGGGCCATCTGAAAAAAGTGTAAAATCCAGAAAGGCAGGACAGGCCATGGAGAACTGGGAACCTTGTTATGCTGATGGGCGGGATGTAAATTGCCAACAGCCACTCGGGAGAAGTGTATGGTGTTTCCTGAAACATCTAAAAAACAAAGCAACAGAGCCTAGGGCACTGCCACTTATGGTCCTATAGCTTAGGGAAATTAAAATCAAAAAGACACAGCCACCCCAAAGTTTGGGATGGCTCTGTTTACAAGAACCACGTTTACGGTACAAGTTCAATACCAAAGAAAGCGAAAAATGGATAAGGAAGTTGTGGTAATTATGTACAATGCAATATCACTCAGCAATGAAATCTATGCCATCAGGCCCGTAGCAGCATAATGAGTGGATTCAGGTATGATGATTCTAACTGAAATAAGTCACACAGAAAAAGGAACATCATAAGATATCACTAATACACGGAATGTAAACTTGGCTACACAGGAACTGAATTACAAAACAGAACAGGGTCTCAAATTTAGAAAACCAACTTATGCTTGCTTAAGGGGAAAGGTGAGTTGGGGTGCTGCATAAAACCAGAGATAGAAATGAGCACAGATAAAGTTCCTTAAGCCAAATATGGAATAGACAAGAGCTACTCCTTGCTCAACGAAATGGATTCAACACCCCATATTAAACGCCTAAGAATGTACCTGACTAGTAAATATCTTAAAACCTATGGATTGCTATGTCTCCGAAAGAGAATCAAGCGTGTGTGCAGGGGCATAAACGCAGCAGTGATAGGATTGGAGAGGTTCGGTGAGCAAATGAAGACCCTTTGAAGTCATATTGCATGGTACCCATTCCACGGGTCTCAACTCTCCAGGTTTAAGGTATTCTTCCTTCAGCTAAAACATGCATGTGGAACCCAGAGTATGATCAACCGTGTGAACGGGAGACGTGTTCCAATATGTCTCAGTTTTCGTCCCCTGGTACTCGGGTGCAACATTCCAGACGCTTTACTAACATTCTCCCGACATGGAGAGTCAGTGCCTTTAACCTCCTGTTTGGCCCAGTTTGCAATTTCTGCAGAAGATGAACAGGAATAGGGAGAACCAATGAGAGACTAGCTGGAGGTGTCTGGACGGGCAAATTTAACTCTCATTTCCCGCCAGGAAGAGGAATTAACCAAAGGCTCAGCGTGCCGTTCCGGAACCGCATTAGGGCCTGAAGCAATCCTGCAGTGTTGCGGCCAGCTCACAAGAAAGCGAGTTGAAGAAAGGAGCTCCGGGGCACTGTAATTCACAGACCTGCAGAGTTATAAATGACAGCTATCGTCCAAAAATATACTGAAGTAAGGCTGCCAAGAGGACTTGAAAGCGGGGCAGAATTGCAGGAAACCGATTTCAGGAGGTAGACTGGAATTGCATGTAAAGCATAGGAAAAGAGGCAGAACGTCCACAATGATGCACTTGGCCAAAAAGGGCCTATGCGTTTTTTCCTGAATATATTCAGGAAAAAACGCATAGGCCCTTTTTGGCCAACCAAGCAAGCTTGCAAAGGAAATCTGCACTACAATGAAGTCTCACTTCCCCCCGGTCCAAAGGGCCATCTGAAAAAAGTGTAAAATCCAGAAAGGCAGGACAGGCCATGGAGAACTGGGAGCCTTGTTATGCTGATGGGCGGAATGTAAATTGCCAACAGCCACTCGGGAGAAGTGTATGGTGTTTCCTGATACATCTAAAAAACAAAGCACCAGAGCCTAGGGCACTTCCACTTATGGTCCTATAGCTTAGGGAAATTAAAATCAAAAAGACACAGCCACCCCAAGGGTTGGGACGGCTGTTTTTACAAGAACCTCATTTACGGTACAAGTTCAATATCGCAGAAAACGAAAAATGGATAAAGAAGTTGTGGTACTTACGTACAATGCAATATCACTCAGCAATGAAATCTATGTCATCAGGCCCGTAGCAGCATAATGAGTGGATTCAGGTATGATGATTCTAAGTGAAATAAGTCACACAGAAAAAGAAACATCATAAGATATCACTAATACACGGAATGTAAACATGGCTACACAGGAACTGAATTACAAAACAGAACAGGGTCTCAAATTTAGAAAACCAACTTATGCTTGCTTAAGGGGAAAGGTGAGTTGGGGTGCTGCATAAAACCAGAGATTGAAATGAGCACAGATAAAGTTCCTTAAGCCAAATATATAATAGACAAGAGCTACTCCTTGCTCAATGAAATGGGCTCAACACCCCATATTAAAGGCCTAAGAATGTACCTGACTAGTAAGTATCTTAAAACCTATGGATTGCTATGTCTCTGAAAGAGAATCAAGCGTGTGTACAGGGGCATAAACGCAGCAGTGATAGGATTGGAGAGGTTCGGTGAGCAAATGAAGACCCTTTGAAGTCATATTGCATGGTACCCATTCCACGGGTCTCAACTCTCCAGGTTTAAGGGATTCTTCCTTCAGCTAAAACATGCATGTGGAACCCAGAGTATGATCCACCGTGTGATCGGGAGACGTGTTCAAATATGTCTCACTTTTCGACCCCTGGTACTCGGGTGCAACATTCCAGACGCTTTACTAACACTCTCCCGACTTGGAGAGTCAGTGCCTTTAACCTCCTGTTTGGCCCAGTTTGCAATTTCTGCGGAAGATGAACAGGAATAGGAGGACCAATGAGAGACTAGCTGGAGGTGTCTGGACGGGCAAATTTAACTCTCATTTGCCACCAGGAAGAGGAATTAACCAAAGGCTCAGCGTGCTGTGCCGGAACCAGATTAGGGCCTGAAGCAATCCTGCGGTGTTGCGGCCAGCTCACAAGAAAGCGAGTTGAAGAAAGGAGCTCAGGGGCACTGTAATTCACAAACCTGCAGTTATAAATGACAGCTATCATCCAAAAATATATTGAAGTAAGGCTGCCAAGAGGACTTGAAAGCGGGGCAGAATTGCAGGAAACCTATTTCAGGAGGTAGACTGGAATTGCATGTAAAGCATAGGAAAAGAGCCAGAACGTCCACAATGAGGCACTTGGCCAAAAAGTTCGTATGCGTTTTTTCCTGAATATATTCAGGAAAAAACGCATACGCCCTTTTTGGCCAACCAAGCAAGCTTGCAAAGGAAATCTGCACTACAATGAAGTCTCACTGCCCCCCAGTCCAAAGGGCCATCTGAAAAAAGTGTAAAATCCAGAAAGGCAGGACAGGCCATGGAGAACTGGGAGCCTTGATATGCTGATGGGCGGGATGTAAATTGCCAACAGCCACTCGGGAGAAGTGTATGGTGTTTCCTGAAACATCTAAAAAACAAAGCACCAGAGCCTAGGGCACTTCCACTTATGGTCCTATAGCTTAGGGAAATTAAAATCAAAAAGACACAGCCACCCCAAAGTTTGGGATGGCTCTGTTTACAAGAACCTCGTTTACAGTACAAGTTCAATATCACAGAAAGCGAAAAATGGATAAAGATGTTGTGGTACTTACGTACAATGCAATATCACTCAGCAATGAAATCTATGTCATCAGGCCCATAGGAGCATAATGAGTGGATTCAGGTACGATGATTCTAAGTGAAATAAGTCACACAGAAAAAGAAACATCATAAGATATCACTAATACACGGAATGTAAACTTGGCTACACAGGAACTGAATTACAAAACAGCACAGGGTCTCAAATGTAGAAAACCAACTTATGCTTGCTTAAGGGGAATGGTGAGTTGGGGTGCTGCATAAAACCAGAGATGGAAATTAGCACAGATACCCTTCCATAAGCCAAATATGTAATAGACAAGAGCTACTCCTTGCTCAATGTAGTGGACTCAACACCCCATATTAAACGCCTAAGAATATACCTGACTAGTAAGAATCTTAAAACCTATGGATTTATATGTCTCCAAAAGAGAATCAAGCATTTGTACAGCAGCATACACGTAGCAGTGATAGGATTGGTGAGGTTCGTTGAGCAATTGCAGACCCTTTGAAGTCATATTGCATGGTACCCATTCCATGGGTCTCAACTCTTCAGGTTTAAGGGATTCTTCCTTCAGCTAAAACATGCATGTGGAACCCAGAGTATGATCCACCGTGTGATCGGGAGACGTGTTCAAATATGTCTCAGTTTTTGTCCCCTGGTACTCGGGTGCAACATTCCAGATGCTTTATGAACACTCTCCACACTTGCAGAGTCAGTGCCTTTAACCTCCTGTTTGGCCCAGTTTGCAATTTCTGTGGAAAATGAACGGGAATAGGGAGAACCAATGAGAGACTAGCTGGAGGTGTCTGGACGGGCAAATTTAACTCTCATTTCCCGCCAGGAAGAGGAATTAACCAAAGGCTCAGCGTGCCGTGCAGGAACGACACTAGGACCTGAAGCAATCCTGCGGTGTTGCAGCTAGCTCACAAAAAGCGAGTTGAAGAAAGGAGCTCAGGGGCACTGTAATTCACAAACCTGCAGAGTTATAAATGACAGCTATCGTCCAAAAATATACTGAAGTAAGGCTGCCAAGAGGACTTGAAAGCGGGGCAGAATTGCAGGAAACCGATTTCAGGAAGTAGACTGGAATTGCATTTAAAGCATAGGAAAAGAGGCAGAACGTCCACAATGATGCACTTGGCCAAAAAAGGCGTATGCGTTTTTTCCTGAATATATTCAGGAAAAAACGCATACGCCCTTTTTGGCCAACCAAGCAAGCTTGCAAAGGAAATCTGCACTACAGTGAAGTCTCACTTCCCCCCGGTCAAAAGGGCCATCTGAAAAAAGTGTAAAATCCAGAAAGGCAGGACAGGCCATGGAGAACTGGGAGCCTTGTTATGCTGATGGGCGGGATGTAAATTGCCAACAGCCACTCGGGAGAAGTGTATGGTGTTTCCTGAAACATCTAAAAAACAAAGCAACAGAGCCTAGGGCACTTCCACTTATGGTCCTATAGCTTAGGGAAATTAAAATCAAAAGACACAGCCACCCCAAATGTTGGGACGGCTCTGTTTACAAGAACCTGGTTTACGGTACAAGTTCAATATCGCAGAAAGTGAAAAATGGATAAAGAAGTTGTGGTACTTACGTACAATGCGATATCACTCAGCAATGAAATCTATGTCATCAGGCCCATAGCAGCATAATGAGTGGATTCAGGTATGATGATTCTAACTGAAATAAGTCACACAGGAAATGAAACATCATAAGATATCACTAATACACGGAATGTAAACTTGGCTACATAGGAACTGAATTACAAAACAGAACAGGGTCTCAAATTGAGGAAACCAACTTATGCTTGCTTAAGGGGAAAGGTGAGTTGGGGTGCTGCATAAAACCAGAGATTGAAATGAGCACAGATAAAGTTCCTTAAGCCAAATATGGAATAGACAAGAGCTACTCCTTGCTCAACGAAATGGACTCAACACCCCATATTAAATGCCTAAGAGTGTACCTGACTAGGAAGTATCTTAAAACCTATGGATTGCTATGTCTCCGAAAGAGAATCAAGCGTGTGTACAGGGGCATAAACGCAGCACTGATAGGATTGGAGAGGTTCGGTGAGCAAATGAAGACACTTTGAAGTCATATTGCATGGTACCCATTCCACGGGTCTCAACTCTCCAGGTTTAAGGTATTCTTCCTTCAGCTAAAACATGCATGTGGAACCCAGAGTATGATCAACCGTGTGATCGGGAGACGTGTTCCAATATGTGTCAGTTTTCGTCCCCTGGTGCTCGGGTACAACATTCCAGACGCTTTACTAACACTCTCCCGACTTGGAGAGTCAGTGCCTTTAACCTCCTGTTTGGCCCAGTTTGCAATTTCTGCGGAAGATGAACAGGAATAGGGAGAACCAATGACAGACTAGCTGGAGGTGTCTGGACGGGCAAATTTAACTCTCATTTCCCACCAGGAAGAGGAATTAACCAAAGGCTCAGCGTGCCGTGCCGGAACCAGATTAGGGCCTGAAGCCATCCTGCGGTGTTGCGGCCAGCTCACGAGAAAGCGACTTGAAGAAAGGAGCTCGGGGCACTGTAATTCACAAACCTGCAGAGTTATAAATGACAGCTATCGTCCAAAAATATACTGAAGTAAGGCTGCCAAGAGGACTTGAAAGCGGGGCAGAATTGCAGGAAACCGATTTCAGGAGGTAGACTGGAATTGCATTTAAAGCATAGGAAAAGAGGCAGAACGTCCACAATGATGCACTTGGCCAAAAAGGGCGTATGCGTTTTTTCCTGAATATATTCAGGAAAAAACGCATACGCCCTTTTTGGCCAACCAAGCAAGCTTGCAAAGGAAATCTGCACTACAATGAAGTCTCACTTCCCCCCGGTCAAAAGGGCCATCTGAAAAAAGTGTAAAATCCAGAAAGGCAGGACAGGCCATGGAGAACTGGGAGCCTTGTTATGCTGATGGGCGGGATGTCAATTGCCAACAGCCACTCGGGAGAAGTGTATGGTGTTTCCTGAAACATCTAAAAAACAAAGCAACAGAGCCTAGGGCACTTCCACTTATGGTCCTATAGCTTAGGGAAATTAAAATCAAAAGACACAGCCACCCCAAAGGTTGGGACGGCTCTGTTTACAAGAACCTGGTTTACAGTACAAGTTCAATATCGCAGAAAGTGAAAAATGGATAAAGAAGTTGTGGTACTTACGTACAATGCAGTATCACTCAGCAATGAAATCTATGTCATCAGGCCCGTAGCAGCATAATGAGTGGGTTCAGGTATGATGATTCTAACTGAAATAAGTCACACAGGAAAAAACATCATAAGATATCACTAATACACGGAATGTAACCTTGGCTACACAGGAACTGAATTACAAAACAGAACAGGGTCTCAAATTTAGAAAACCAACTTATGCTTGCTTAAGGGGAAAGGTGAGTTGGGGTGCTGCATAAAACCAGAGATTGAAATGAGCACAGATAAAGTTCCTTAAGCCAAATATGGAATAGACAAGAGCTACTCCTTGCTCAACGAAATGGACTCAACACCCCATATTAAATGCCTAAGAGTGTACCTGACTAGGAAGTATCTTAAAACCTATGGATTGCTATGTCTCCGAAAGAGAATCAAGCGTGTGTACAGGGGCATCAACGCAGCAGTGAGAGCATTGGAGAAGTTCGGTGAGCAAATGAAGACCCTTTGAAGTCATATTGCATGGTACCCATTCCACGGGTCTCAACTCTCCAGGTTTAAGGTATTCTTCCTTCAGCTAAAACATGCATGTGGAACCCAGAGTATGATCAACCATGTGATCGAGGGACGTGTTCCAATATGTGTCAGTTTTTGTCCCCTGGTGCTCGGGTACAACAATCCAGACGCTTTACTAACACTCTCCCGACTTGGAGAGTCAGTGCCTTTAACCTCCTGTTTGGCCCAGTTTGCAATTTCTGCGGAAGATGAACAGGAATAGGGAGAACCAATGAGAGACTAGCTGGAGGTGTCTGGACGGGCAAATTTAGCTCTCATTTCCCACCAGGAAGAGGAATTAACCAAAGGCCCAGCGTGCCATGCCGGAACCAGATTAGGGCCTGAAGCCATCCTGCGGTGTTGCGGCCAGCTCACAAGAAAGCGACTTGAAGAAAGGAGCTCGGGGCACTGTAATTCACAAACCTGCAGAGTTATAAATGACAGCTATCGTCCAAAAATATACTGAAGTAAGGCTGCCAAGAGGACTTGAAAGTGGGGCAGAATTGCAGGAAACCGATTTCAGGAGGTAGACTGGAATTGCATTGAAAGCATAGGAAAAGAGGCAGAACGTCCACAATGATGCACTTGGCCAAAAAGGGCGTATGCGTTTTTTCCTGAATATATTCAGGAAAAAACGCATACGCCCTTTTTGGCCAACCAAGCAAGCTTGCAAAGGAAATCTGCACTACAATGAAGTCTCACTTCCCCCCGGTCAAAAGGGCCATCTGAAAAAAGTGTAAAATCCAGAAAGGCAGGACAGGCCATGGAGAACTGGGAGCCTTGTTATGCTGATGGGCGGGATGTCAATTGCCAACAGCCACTCGGGAGAAGTGTATGGTGTTTCCTGAAACATCTAAAAAACAAAGCAACAGAGCCTAGGGCACTTCCACTTATGGTCCTATAGCTTAGGGAAATTAAAATCAAAAGACACAGCCACCCCAAAGGTTGGGACGGCTCTGTTTACAAGAACCTGGTTTACGGTACAAGTTCAATATCGCAGAAAGTGAAAAATGGATAAAGAAGTTGTGGTACTTACGTACAATGCAGTATCACTCAGCAATGAAATCTATGTCATCAGGCCCGTAGCAGCATAATGAGTGGATTCAGGTATGATGATTCTAACTGAAATAAGTCACACAGGAAAAGAAACATCATAAGATATCACTAATACACGGAATGTAAACTTGGCTACATAGGAACTGAATTACAAAACAGAACAGGGTCTCAAATTTAGAAAACCAACTTATGCTTGCTTAAGGGGAAAGGTGAGTTGGGGTGCTGCATAAAACCAGAGATTGAAATGAGCACAGATAAAGTTCCTTAAGCCAAATATGGAATAGACAAGAGCTACTCCTTGCTCAACGAAATGGACTCAACACCCCATATTAAATGCCTAAGAGTGTACCTGACTAGGAAGTATCTTAAAACCTATGGATTGCTATGTCTCCGAAAGAGAATCAAGCGTGTGTACAGGGGCATAAACGCAGCAGTGATAGGACTGGAGAGGTTCGGTGAGCAAATGAAGACACTTTGAAGTCATATTGCATGGTACCCATTCCACGGGTCTCAACTCTCCAGGTTGAAGGTATTCTTCCTTCAGCTAAAACATGCATGTGGAACCCAGAGTATGATCAACCATGTGATCGGGAGACGTGTTCCAATATGTCTCAGTTTTCGTCCCCTGGTACTCGGGTGCAACATTCCAGACGCTTTACTAACATTCTCCCGACTTGGAGAGTCAGTGCCTTTAACCTCCTGTTTGGCCCAGTTTGCAATTTCTGCAGAAGATGAACAGGAATAGGGAGAACCAATGAGAGACTAGCTGGAGGTGTCTGGACGGGCAAATTTAACTCTCATTTCCCACCAGGAAGAGGAATTAACCAAAGGCTCAGCGTGCCGTGCCGGAACCAGATTAGGGCCTGAAGCCATCCTGCGGTGTTGCGGCCAGCTCACGAGAAAGCGAGTTGAAGAAAGGAGCTCAGGGGCACTGTAATTCACAAACCTGCAGAGATATAAATGACAGCTATCGTCCAAAAATATACTGAAGTAAGGCTGCCAAGAGGACTTGAAAGCAGGGCAGAATTGCAGGAAACCGATTTCAGGAGGTAGACTGGAATTGCATTTAAAGCATAGGAAAAGAGGCAGAACGTCCACAATGATGCACTTGGCCAAAAAGGGCGTATGCCTTTTTTCCTGAATATATTCAGGAAAAAACGCATACGCCCTTTTTGGCCAACCAAGCAAGCTTGCAAAGGAAATCTGCACTACAATGAAGTCTCACTTCCCCCCGGTCAAAAGGGCCATCTGAAAAAAGTGTAAAATGCAGAAAGGCAGGACAGGCCATGGAGAACTGGGAGCCTTGTTATGCTGATGGGCGGGATGTCAATTGCCAACAGCCACTCGGGAGAAGTGTATGGTGTTTCCTGAAACATCTAAAAAACAAAGCAACAGAGCCTAGGGCACTTCCACTTATGGTCCTATAGCTTAGGGAAATTAAAATCAAAAAGACACAGCCACCCCAAAGGTTGGGACGGCTCTGTTTACAAGAACCTGGTTTACGGTACAAGTTCAATATCGCAGAAAGTGAAAAATGGATAAAGAAGTTGTGGTACTTACGTACAATGCAATATCACTCAGCAATGAAATCTATGTCATCAGGCCCGTAGCAGCATAATGAGTGGATTCAGGTATGATGATTCTAACTGAAATAAGTCACACAGGAAAAGAAACATCATAAGATATCAATAATACACGGAATGTAACCTTGGCTACACAGGAACTGAATTACAAAACAGAACAGGGTCTCAAATTTAGAAAACCAACTTATGCTTGCTTAAGGGGAAAGGTGAGTTGGGGTGCTGCATAAAACCAGAGATTGAAATGAGCACAGATAAAGTTCCTTAAGCCAAATATGGAATAGACAAGAGCTACTCCTTGCTCAACGAAATGGACTCAACACCCCATATTAAATGCTTAAGAGTGTACCTGACTAGGAAGTATCTTAAAACCTATGGATTGCTATGTCTCCGAAAGAGAATCAAGCGTGTGTACAGGGGCATAAACGCAGCAGTGATAGGATTGGAGAGGTTCGGTGAGCAAATGAAGACCCTTTGAAGTCATATTGCATGGTACCCATTCCACGGGTCTCAACTCTCCAGGTTTAAGGTATTCTTCCTTCAGCTAAAACATGTATGTGGAACCCAGAGTATGATCAACCATGTGATCGGGAGACGTGTTCCAATATGTGTCAGATTTCGTCCCCTGGTACTCAGGTGCAACATTCCAGACGCTTTACTAACACTCTCCCGACTTGGAGAGTCAGTGCCTTTAACCTCCTGTTTGGCCCAGTTTGCAATTTCTGCGGAAGATGAACAGGAATAGGGAGAACCAATGACAGACTAGCTGGAGGTGTCTGGACGGGCAAATTTAACTCTCATTTCCCACCAGGAAGAGGAATTAACCAAAGGCTCAGCGTGCCGTGCCGGAACCAGATTAGGGCCTGAAGCCATCCTGCGGTGCTGTGGCCAGCTCACAAGAAAGCGACTTGAAGAAAGGAGCTCAGGGGCACTGTAATTCACAAACCTGCAGAGTTATAAATGACAGCTATCGTCCAAAAATATACTGAAGTAAGGCTGCCAAGAGGACTTGAAAGCGGGGCAGAATTGCAGGAAACCGATTTCAGGAGGTAGACTGGAATTGCATTGAAAGCATAGGAAAAGAGGCAGAACGTCCACAATGATGCACTTGGCCAAAAAGGGCGTATGCGTTTTTTCCTGAATATATTCAGGAAAAAACGCATACGCCCTTTTTGGCCAACCAAGCAAGCTTGCAAAGGAAATCTGCACTACAGTGAAGTCTCACTTCCCCCCGGTCAAAAGGGCCATCTGAAAAAAGTGTAAAATCCAGAAAGGCAGGACAGGCCATGGAGAACTGGGAGCCTTGTTATGCTGATGGGCGGGATGTAAATTGCCAACAGCCACTCGGGAGAAGTGTATGGTGTTTCCTGAAACATCTAAAAAACAAAGCAACAGAGCCTAGGGCACTTCCACTTATGGTCCTATAGCTTAGGGAAATTAAAATCAAAAGACACAGCCACCCCAAATGTTGGGACGGCTCTGTTTACAAGAACCTGGTTTACGGTACAAGTTCAATATCGCAGAAAGTGAAAAATGGATAAAGAAGTTGTGGTACTTACGTACAATGCAATATCACTCAGCAATGAAATCTATGTCATCAGGCCCGTAGCAGCATAATGAGTGGATTCAGGTATGATGATTCTAACTGAAATAAGTCACACAGGAAAAGAAACATCATAAGATATCACTAATACACGGAATGTAAACTTGGCTACATAGGAACTGAATTACAAAACAGAACAGGGTCTCAAATTTAGAAAACCAACTTATGCTTGCTTAAGTGGAAAGGTGAGTTGGGGTGCTGCATAAAACCAGAGATTGAAATGAGCACAGATAAAGTTCCTTAAGCCAAATATGGAATAGACAAGAGCTACTCCTTGCTCAACGAAATGGACTCAACACCCCATATTAAATGCCTAAGAGTGTACCTGACTAGGAAGTATCTTAAAACCTATGGATTGCTATGTCTCCGAAAGAGAATGAAGCGTGTGTACAGGGGCATAAACGCAGCAGTGATAGGACTGGAGAGGTTCGGTGAGCAAATGAAGACCCTTTGAAGTCATATTGCATGGTACCCATTCCACGGGTCTCAACTCTCCAGGTTTAAGGTATTCTTCCTTCAGCTAAAACATGTATGTCGAACCCAGAGTATGATCAACCGTGTGATCGGGAGACGTGTTCCAATATGTGTCAGTTTTCATCCCCTGGTACTCGGGTGCAACATTCCAGACGCTTTACTAACACTCTCCCGACTTGGAGAGTCAGTGCCTTTAACCTCCTGTTTGGCCCAGTTTGCAATTTCTGCAGAAGATGAACAGGAATAGAGAGAACCAATGAGAGACTAGCTGGAGGTGTCTGGACGGGCAAATTTAACTCTCATTTCCCACCAGGAAGAGGAATTAACCAAAGGCTCAGCGTGCCGTGCCGGAACCAGATTAGGGCCTGAAGCCATCCTGCGGTGTTGCGGCCAGCTCACGAGAAAGCGAGTTGAAGAAAGGAGCTCAGGGGCACTGTAATTCACAAACCTGCAGAGTTATAAATGACAGCTATCGTCCAAAAATATACTGAAGTAAGGCTGCCAAGAGGACTTGAAAGCGGGGCAGAATTGCAGGAAACCGATTTCAGGAGGTAGACTGGAATTGCATTGAAAGCATAGGAAAAGAGGCAGAACGTCTACAATGATGCATTTGGCCAAAAAGGGCGTATGCGTTTTTTCCTGAGCTTGCAAAGGAAATCTGCACTACAATGAAGTCTCACTTCCCCCCGGTCAAAAGGGCCATCTGAAAAAAGTGTAAAATGCAGAAAGGCAGGACAGGCCATGGAGAACTGGGAGCCTTGTTATGCTGATGGGCGGGATGTCAATTGCCAACAGCCACTCGGGAGAAGTGTATGGTGTTTCCTGAAACATCTAAAAAACAAAGCAACAGAGCCTAGGGCACTTCCACTTATGGTCCTATAGCTTAGGGAAATTAAAATCAAAAAGACACAGCCACCCCAAAGGTTGGGACGGCTCTGTTTACAAGAACCTGGTTTACGGTACAAGTTCAATATCGCAGAAAGTGAAAAATGGATAAAGAAGTTGTGGTACTTACGTACAATGCAATATCACTCAGCAATGAAATCTATGTCATCAGGCCCGTAGCAGCATAATGAGTGGATTCAGGTATGATGATTCTAACTGAAATAAGTCACACAGGAAAAGAAACATCATAAGATATCAATAATACACGGAATGTAACCTTGGCTACACAGGAACTGAATTACAAAACAGAACAGGGTCTCAAATTTAGAAAACCAACTTATGCTTGCTTAAGGGGAAAGGTGAGTTGGGGTGCTGCATAAAACCAGAGATTGAAATGAGCACAGATAAAGTTCCTTAAGCCAAATATGGAATAGACAAGAGCTACTCCTTGCTCAACGAAATGGACTCAACACCCCATATTAAATGCTTAAGAGTGTACCTGACTAGGAAGTATCTTAAAACCTATGGATTGCTATGTCTCCGAAAGAGAATCAAGCGTGTGTACAGGGGCATAAACGCAGCAGTGATAGGATTGGAGAGGTTCGGTGAGCAAATGAAGACTCTTTGAAGTCATATTGCATGGTACCCATTCCACGGGTCTCAACTCTCCAGGTTTAAGGTATTCTTCCTTCAGCTAAAACATGTATGTGGAACCCAGAGTATGATCAACCATGTGATCGGGAGACGTGTTCCAATATGTGTCAGATTTCGTCCCCTGGTACTCAGGTGCAACATTCCAGACGCTTTACTAACACTCTCCCGACTTGGAGAGTCAGTGCCTTTAACCTCCTGTTTGGCCCAGTTTGCAATTTCTGCGGAAGATGAACAGGAATAGGGAGAACCAATGACAGACTAGCTGGAGGTGTCTGGACGGGCAAATTTAACTCTCATTTCCCACCAGGAAGAGGAATTAACCAAAGGCTCAGCGTGCCGTGCCGGAACCAGATTAGGGCCTGAAGCCATCCTGCGGTGCTGTGGCCAGCTCACAAGAAAGCGACTTGAAGAAAGGAGCTCAGGGGCACTGTAATTCACAAACCTGCAGAGTTATAAATGACAGCTATCGTCCAAAAATATACTGAAGTAAGGCTGCCAAGAGGACTTGAAAGCGGGGCAGAATTGCAGGAAACCGATTTCAGGAGGTAGACTGGAATTGCATTGAAAGCATAGGAAAAGAGGCAGAACGTCCACAATGATGCACTTGGCCAAAAAGGGCGTATGCGTTTTTTCCTGAATATATTCAGGAAAAAACGCATACGCCCTTTTTGGCCAACCAAGCAAGCTTGCAAAGGAAATCTGCACTACAGTGAAGTCTCACTTCCCCCCGGTCAAAAGGGCCATCTGAAAAAAGTGTAAAATCCAGAAAGGCAGGACAGGCCATTGAGAACTGGGAGCCTTGTTATGCTGATGGGCGGGATGTAAATTGCCAACAGCCACTCCGGAGAAGTGTATGGTGTTTCCTGAAACATCTAAAAAACAAAGCAACAGAGCCTAGGGCACTTCCACTTATGGTCCTATAGCTTAGGGAAATTAAAATCAAAAGACACAGCCACCCCAAATGTTGGGACGGCTCTGTTTACAAGAACCTGGTTTACGGTACAAGTTCAATATCGCAGAAAGTGAAAAATGGATAAAGAAGTTGTGGTACTTACGTACAATGCAATATCACTCAGCAATGAAATCTATGTCATCAGGCCCGTAGCAGCATAATGAGTGGATTCAGGTATGATGATTCTAACTGAAATAAGTCACACAGGAAAAGAAACATCATAAGATATCACTAATACACGGAATGTAAACTTGGCTACATAGGAACTGAATTACAAAACAGAACAGGGTCTCAAATTTAGAAAACCAACTTATGCTTGCTTAAGGGGAAAGGTGAGTTGGGGTGCTGCATAAAACCAGAGATTGAAATGAGCACAGATAAAGTTCCTTAAGCCAAATATGGAATAGACAAGAGCTACTCCTTGCTCAACGAAATGGACTCAACACCCCATATTAAATGCCTAAGAGTGTACCTGACTAGGAAGTATCTTAAAACCTATGGATTGCTATGTCTCCGAAAGAGAATCAAGCGTGTGTACAGGGGCATAAACGCAGCAGTGATAGGACTGGAGAGGTTCGGTGAGCAAATGAAGACCCTTTGAAGTCATATTGCATGGTACCCATTCCACGGGTCTCAACTCTCCAGGTTTAAGGTATTCTTCCTTCAGCTAAAACATGTATGTCGAACCCAGAGTATGATCAACCGTGTGATCGGGAGACGTGTTCCAATATGTGTCAGTTTTCATCCCCTGGTACTCGGGTGCAACATTCCAGACGCTTTACTAACACTCTCCCGACTTGGAGAGTCAGTGCCTTTAACCTCCTGTTTGGCCCAGTTTGCAATTTCTGCGGAAGATGAACAGGAATAGGGAGAACCAATGACAGACTAGCTGGAGGTGTCTGGACGGGCAAATTTAACTCTCATTTCCCACCAGGAAGAGGAATTAACCAAAGGCTCAGCGTGCCGTGCCGGAACCAGATTAGGGCCTGAAGCAATCCTGCGGTGTTGTGGCCAGCTCACAAGAAAGCGACTTGAAGAAAGGAGCTCAGGGGCACTGTAATTCACAAACCTGCAGAGTTATAAATGACAGCTATCGTCCAAAAATATACTGAAGTAAGGCTGCCAAGAGGACTTGAAAGCGGGGCAGAATTGCAGGAAACCGATTTCAGGAGGTAGACTGGAATTGCATTGAAAGCATAGGAAAAGAGGCAGAACGTCCACAATGATGCACTTGGCCAAAAAGGGCGTATGCGTTTTTTCCTGAATATATTCAGGAAAAAACGCATACGCCCTTTTTGGCCAACCAAGCAAGCTTGCAAAGGAAATCTGCACTACAGTGAAGTCTCACTTCCCCCCGGTCAAAAGGGCCATCTGAAAAAAGTGTAAAATCCAGAAAGGCAGGAGAGGCCATGGAGAACTGGGAGCCTTGTTATGCTGATGGGCGGGATGTAAATTGCCAACAGCCACTCGGGAGAAGTGTATGGTGTTTCCTGAAACATCTAAAAAACAAAGCAACAGAGCCTAGGGCACTTCCACTTATGGTCCTATAGCTTAGGGAAATTAAAATCAAAAGACACAGCCACCCCAAATGTTGGGACGGCTCTGTTTACAAGAACCTGGTTTACGGTACAAATTCAATATCGCAGAAAGTGAAAAATGGAAAAAGAAGTAGTGGTACTTACGTACAATGCAATATCACTCAGCAATGAAATCTATGTCATCAGGCCCGTAGCAGCATAATGAGTGGATTCAGGTATGATGATTCTAACTGAAATAAGTCACACAGGAAAAGAAACATCATAAGATATCACTAATATACGGAATGTAAACTTGGCTACATAGGAACTGAATTACAAAACAGAACAGGGTCTCAAATTTAGAAAACCAACTTATGCTTGCTTAAGGGGAAAGGTGAGTTGGGGTGCTGCATAAAACCAGAGATTGAAATGAGCACAGATAAAGTTCCTTAAGCCAAATATGGAATAGACAAGAGCTACTCCTTGCTCAACGAAATGGACTCAACACCCCATATTAAATGCCTAAGAGGGTACCAGACTAGGAAGTATCTTAAAACCTATGGATTGCTATGTCTCCGAAAGAGAATCAAGCGTGTGTACAGGGGCATAAACGCAGCAGTGATAGGACTGGAGAGGTTCGGTGAGCAAATGAAGACCCTTTGAAGTCATATTGCATGGTACCCATTCCACGGGTCTCAACTCTCCAGGTTTAAGGTATTCTTCCTTCAGCTAAAACATGCATGTGGAACCCAGAGTATGATCAACCGTGTGATCAGGAGACGTGTTCCAATATGTGTCAGGTTTCGTCCCCTGGTACTCGGGTGCAACATTCCAGACGCTTTACTAACACTCTCCCGACTTGGAGAGTCAGTGCCTTTAACCTCCTGTTTGGCCCAGTTTGCAATTTCTGCGGAAGATGAACAGGAATAGGGAGAACCAATGACAGACTAGCTGGAGGTGTCTGGACGGGCAAATTTAGCTCTCATTTCCCACCAGGAAGAGGAATTAACCAAAGGCTCAGCGTGCCGTGCCGGAACCAGATTAGGGCCTGAAGCCATCCTGCGGTGTTGTGGCCAGCTCACAAGAAAGCGACTTGAAGAAAGGAGCTCGGGGCACTGTAATTCACAAACCTGCAGAGTTATAAATGACAGCTATCGTCCAAAAATATACTGAAGTAAGGCTGCCAAGAGGACTTGAAAGCGGGGCAGAATTGCAGGAAACCGATTTCAGGAGGTAGACAGGAATTGCATTTAAAGCATAGGAAAAGAGGCAGAACGTCCACAATGATGCACTTGGCCAAAAAGCGCGTATGCGTTTTTTCCTGAATATATTCAGGAAAAAACGCATACGCCCTTTTTGGCCAACCAAGCAAGCTTGCAAAGGAAATCTGCACTACAATGAAGTCTCAATTCCCCCCGGTCAAAAGGGCCATCTGAAAAAAGTGTAAAATCCAGAAAGGCAGGACAGGCCATGGAGAACTGGGAGCCTTGTTATGCTGATGGGCGGGATGTAAATTGCCAACAGCCACTCGGGAGAAGTGTATGGTGTTTCCTGAAACATCTAAAAAGCAAAGCAACAGAGCCTAGGGCACTTCCACTTATGGTCCTATAGCTTAGGGAAATTAAAATCAAAAGACACAGCCACCCCAAAGGTTGGGACGGCTCTGTTTACAAGAACCTGGTTTACGGTACAAGTTCAATATCGCAGAAAGTGAAAAATGGATAAAGAAGTTGTGGTACTTACGTACAATGCAATATCACTCAGCAATGAAATCTATGTCATCAGGCCCGTAGCAGCATAATGAGTGGATTCAGGTATGATGATTCTAACTGAAATAAGTCACACAGGAAAAGAAACATCATAAGATATCACTAATACACGGAATGTAAACTTGGCTACATAGGAACTGAATTACAAAACAGAACAGGGTCTCAAATTTAGAAAACCAACTTATGCTTGCTTAAGGGGAAAGGTGAGTTGGGGTGCTGCATAAAACCAGAGATTGAAATGAGCACAGATAAAGTTCCTTAAGCCAAATATGGAATAGACAAGAGCTACTCCTTGCTCAACGAAATGGACTCAACACCCCATATTAAATGCCTAAGAGTGTACCTGACTAGGAAGTATCTTAAAACCTATGGATTGCTATGTCTCCGAAAGAGAATCAAGCGTGTGTACAGGGGCATAAACGCAGCAGTGATAGGACTGGAGAGGTTCGGTGAGCAAATGAAGACCCTTTGAAGTCATATTGCATGGTACCCATTCCACGGGTCTCAACTCTCCAGGTTTAAGGTATTCTTCCTTCAGCTAAAACATGTATGTGGAACCCAGAGTATGATCAACCGTGTGATCGGGAGACGTGTTCCAATATGTGTCAGTTTTCGTCCCCTGGTACTCGGGTGCAACATTCCAGACGCTTTACTAACACTCTCCCGACTTGGAGAGTCAGTGCCTTTAACCTCCTGTTTGGCCCAGTTTGCAATTTCTGCGGAAGATGAACAGGAATAGGGAGAACCAATGACAGACTAGCTGGAGGTGTCTGGACGGGCAAATTTAACTCTCATTTCCCACCAGGAAGAGGAATTAACCAAAGGCTCAGCGTGCCGTGCCGGAACCAGATTAAGGCCTGAAGCAATCCTGCGGTGTTGTGGCCAGCTCACAAGAAAGCGACTTGAAGAAAGGAGCTCAGGGGCACTGTAATTCACAAACCTGCAGAGTTATAAATGACAGCTATCGTCCAAAAATATACTGAAGTAAGGCTGCCAAGAGGACTTGAAAGCGGGGCAGAATTGCAGGAAACCGATTTCAGGAGGTAGACTGGAATTGCATTGAAAGCATAGGAAAAGAGGCAGAACGTCCACAATGATGCACTTGGCCAAAAAGGGCGTATGCGTTTTTTCCTGAATATATTCAGGAAAAAACGCATACGCCCTTTTTGGCCAACCAAGCAAGCTTGCAAAGGAAATCTGCACTACAGTGAAGTCTCACTTCCCCCCGGTCAAAAGGGCCATCTGAAAAAAGTGTAAAATCCAGAAAGGCAGGAGAGGCCATGGAGAACTGGGAGCCTTGTTATGCTGATGGGCGGGATGTAAATTGCCAACAGCCACTCGGGAGAAGTGTATGGTGTTTCCTGAAACATCTAAAAAACAAAGCAACAGAGCCTAGGGCACTTCCACTTATGGTCCTATAGCTTAGGGAAATTAAAATCAAAAGACACAGCCACCCCAAATGTTGGGACGGCTCTGTTTACAAGAACCTGGTTTACGGTACAAGTTCAATATCGCAGAAAGTGAAAAATGGAAAAAGAAGTAGTGGTACTTACGTACAATGCAATATCACTCAGCAATGAAATCTATGTCATCAGGCCCGTAGCAGCATAATGAGTGGATTCAGGTATGATGATTCTAACTGAAATAAGTCACACAGGAAAAGAAACATCATAAGATATCACTAATATACGGAATGTAAACTTGGCTACATAGGAACTGAATTACAAAACAGAACAGGGTCTCAAATTTAGAAAACCAACTTATGCTTGCTTAAGGGGAAAGGTGAGTTGGGGTGCTGCATAAAACCAGAGATTGAAATGAGCACAGATAAAGTTCCTTAAGCCAAATATGGAATAGACAAGAGCTACTCCTTGCTCAACGAAATGGACTCAACACCCCATATTAAATGCCTAAGAGGGTACCAGACTAGGAAGTATCTTAAAACCTATGGATTGCTATGTCTCCGAAAGAGAATCAAGCGTGTGTACAGGGGCATAAACGCAGCAGTGATAGGACTGGAGAGGTTCGGTGAGCAAATGAAGACCCTTTGAAGTCATATTGCATGGTACCCATTCCACGGGTCTCAACTCTCCAGGTTTAAGGTATTCTTCCTTCAGCTAAAACATGCATGTGGAACCCAGAGTATGATCAACCGTGTGATCGGGAGACGTGTTCCAATATGTGTCAGTTTTCGTCCCCTGGTACTCGGGTGCAACATTCCAGACGCTTTACTAACACTCTCCCGACTTGGAGAGTCAGTGCCTTTAACCTCCTGTTTGGCCCAGTTTGCAATTTCTGCGGAAGATGAACAGGAATAGGGAGAACCAATGACAGACTAGCTGGAGGTGTCTGGACGGGCAAATTTAGCTCTCATTTCCCACCAGGAAGAGGAATTAACCAAAGGCTCAGCGTGCCGTGCCGGAACCAGATTAGGGCCTGAAGCCATCCTGCGGTGTTGTGGCCAGCTCACAAGAAAGCGACTTGAAGAAAGGAGCTCGGGGCACTGTAATTCACAAACCTGCAGAGTTATAAATGACAGCTATCGTCCAAAAATATACTGAAGTAAGGCTGCCAAGAGGACTTGAAAGCGGGGCAGAATTGCAGGAAACCGATTTCAGGAGGTAGACAGGAATTGCATTTAAAGCATAGGAAAAGAGGCAGAACGTCCACAATGATGCACTTGGCCAAAAAGCGCGTATGCGTTTTTTCCTGAATATATTCAGGAAAAAACGCATACGCCCTTTTTGGCCAACCAAGCAAGCTTGCAAAGGAAATCTGCACTACAATGAAGTCTCAATTCCCCCCGGTCAAAAGGGCCATCTGAAAAAAGTGTAAAATCCAGAAAGGCAGGACAGGCCATGGAGAACTGGGAGCCTTGTTATGCTGATGGGCGGGATGTAAATTGCCAACAGCCACTCGGGAGAAGTGTATGGTGTTTCCTGAAACATCTAAAAAGCAAAGCAACAGAGCCTAGGGCACTTCCACTTATGGTCCTATAGCTTAGGGAAATTAAAATCAAAAGACACAGCCACCCCAAAGGTTGGGACGGCTCTGTTTACAAGAACCTGGTTTACGGTACAAGTTCAATATCGCAGAAAGTGAAAAATGGATAAAGAAGTTGTGGTACTTACGTACAATGCAATATCACTCAGCAATGAAATCTATGTCATCAGGCCCGTAGCAGCATAATGAGTGGATTCAGGTATGATGATTCTAACTGAAATAAGTCACACAGGAAAAGAAACATCATAAGATATCACTAATACACGGAATGTAAACTTGGCTACATAGGAACTGAATTACAAAACAGAACAGGGTCTCAAATTTAGAAAACCAACTTATGCTTGCTTAAGGGGAAAGGTGAGTTGGGGTGCTGCATAAAACCAGAGATTGAAATGAGCACAGATAAAGTTCCTTAAGCCAAATATATAATAGACAAGAGCTACTCCTTGCTCAACGAAATGGACTCAACACCCCATATTAAATGCCTAAGAGGGTACCTGACTAGGAAGTATCTTAAAACCTATGGATTGCTATGTCTCCGAAAGAGAATCAAGCGTGTGTACAGGGGCATAAACGCAGCAGTGATAGGACTGGAGAGGTTCGGTGAGCAAATGAAGACCCTTTGAAGTCATATTGCATGGTACCCATTCCACGGGTCTCAACTCTCCAGGTTTAAGGTATTCTTCCTTCAGCTAAAACATGTATGTGGAACCCAGAGTATGATCAACCGTGTGATCGGGAGACGTGTTCCAATATGTGTCAGTTTTCGTCCCCTGGTACTCGGGTGCAACATTCCAGACGCTTTACTAACACTCTCCCGACTTGGAGAGTCAGTGCCTTTAACCTCCTGTTTGGCCCAGTTTGCAATTTCTGCGGAAGATGAACAGGAATAGGGAGAACCAATGAGAGACTAGCTGGAGGTGTCTGGACGGGCAAATTTAGCTCTCATTTCCCACCAGGAAGAGGAATTAACCAAAGCCTCAGCGTGCCGTGCCGGAACCAGATTAGGGCCTGAAGCCATCCTGCGGTGTTGTGGCCAGCTCACAAGAAAGCGACTTGAAGAAAGGAGCTCAGGGGCACTGTAATTCACAAACCTGCAGAGTTATAAATGACAGCTATCGTCCAAAAATATACTGAAGTAAGGCTGCCAAGAGGACTTGAAAGCGGGGCAGAATTGCAGGAAACCGATTTCAGGAGGTAGACTGGAATTGCATTGAAAGCATAGGAAAAGAGGCAGAACGTCCACAATGATGCACTTGGCCAAAAAGGGCGTATGCGTTTTTTCCTGAATATATTCAGGAAAAAACGCATACGCCCTTTTTGGCCAACCAAGCAAGCTTGCAAAGGAAATCTGCACTACAGTGAAGTCTCACTTCCCCCCGGTCAAAAGGGCGATCTGAAAAAAGTGTAAAATCCAGAAAGGCAGGAGAGGCCATGGAGAACTGGGAGCCTTGTTATGCTGATGGGCGGGATGTAAATTGCCAACAGCCACTCGGGAGAAGTGTATGGTGTTTCCTGAAACATCTAAAAAACAAAGCAACAGAGCCTAGGGCACTTCCACTTATGGTCCTATAGCTTAGGGAAATTAAAATCAAAAGACACAGCCACCCCAAATGTTGGGACGGCTCTGTTTACAAGAACCTGGTTTACGGTACAAGTTCAATATCGCAGAAAGTGAAAAATGGAAAAAGAAGTAGTGGTACTTACGTACAATGCAATATCACTCAGCAATGAAATCTATGTCATCAGGCCCGTAGCAGCATAATGAGTGGATTCAGGTATGATGATTCTAACTGAAATAAGTCACACAGGAAAAGAAACATCATAAGATATCACTAATACACGGAATGTAAACTTGGCTACATAGGAACTGAATTACAAAACAGAACAGGGTCTCAAATTTAGAAAACCAACTTATGCTTGCTTAAGGGGAAAGGTGAGTTGGGGTGCTGCATAAAACAAGAGATTGAAATGAGCACAGATAAAGTTCCTTAAGCCAAATATGGAATAGACAAGAGCTACTCCTTGCTCAACGAAATGGACTCAACACCCCATATTAAATGCCTAAGAGTGTACCTGACTAGGAAGTATCTTAAAACCTATGGATTGCTATGTCTCCGAAAGAGAATGAAGCGTGTGTACAGGGGCATAAACGCAGCAGTGATAGGACTGGAGAGGTTCGGTGAGCAAATGAAGACGCTTTGAAGTCATATTGCATGGTACCCATTCCACGGGTCTCAACTCTCCAGGTTTAAGGTATTCTTCCTTCAGCTAAAACATGCATGTGGAACCCAGAGTATGATCAACCGTGTGATCGGGAGACGTGTTCCAATATGTGTCAGTTTTCGTCCCCTGGTACTCGGGTGCAACATTCCAGACGCTTTACTAACATTCTCCCGACTTGGAGAGTCAGTGCCTTTAACCTCCTGTTTGGCCCAGTTTGCAATTTCTGCAGAAGATGAACAGGAATAGGGAGAACCAATGAGAGACTAGCTGGAGGTGTCTGGACGGGCAAATTTAACTCTCATTTCCCACCAGGAAGAGGAATTAACCAAAGGCTCAGCGTGCCGTGCCGGAACCAGATTAGGGCCTGAAGCCATCCTGCGGTGTTGCGGCCAGCTCACGAGAAAGCGAGTTGAAGAAAGGAGCTCAGGGGCACTGTAATTCACAAACCTGCAGAGTTATAAATGACAGCTATCGTCCAAAAATATACTGAAGTAAGGCTGCCAAGAGGACTTGAAAGCGGGGCAGAATTGCAGGAAACCGATTTCAGGAGGTAGACTGGAATTGCATTGAAAGCATAGGAAAAGAGGCAGAACGTCCACAATGATGCACTTGGCCAAAAAGGGCGTATGCGTTTTTTCCTGAATATATTCAGGAAAAAACGCATACGCCCTTTTTGGCCAACCAAGCAAGCTTGCAAAGGAAATCTGCACTACAATGAAGTCTCACTTCCCCCCGGTCAAAAGGGCCATCTGAAAAAAGTGTAAAATCCAGAAAGGCAGGACAGGCCATGGAGAACTGGGAGCCTTGTTATGCTGATGGGCGGGATGTAAATTGCCAACAGCCACTCGGGAGAAGTGTATGGTGTTTCCTGAAACATCTAAAAAACAAAGCAACAGAGCCTAGGGCACTTCCACTTATGGTCCTATAGCTTAGGGAAATTAAAATCAAAAGACACAGCCACCCCAAAGGTTGGGACGGCTCTGTTTACAAGAACCTGGTTTACGGTACAAGTTCAATATCGCAGAAAGTGAAAAATGGATAAAGAATTTGTGGTACTTACGTACAATGCAGTATCACTCAGCAATGAAATCTATGTCATCAGGCCCGTAGCAGCATAATGAGTGGATTCAGGTATGATGATTCTAACTGAAATAAGTCACACAGGAAAAGAAACATCATAAGATATCACTAATACACGGAATGTAACCTTGGCTACACAGGAACTGAATTACAAAACAGAACAGGGTCTCAAATTTAGAAAACCAACTTATGCTTGCTTAAGGGGAAAGGTGAGTTGGGGTGCTGCATAAAACCAGAGATTGAAATGAGCACAGATAAAGTTCCTTAAGCCAAATATGGAATAGACAAGAGCTACTCCTTGCTCAACGAAATGGACTCAACACCCCATATTAAATGCCTAAGAGTGTACCTGACTAGGAAGTATCTTAAAACCTATGGATTGCTATGTCTCCGAAAGAGAATGAAGCGTGTGTACAGGGGCATAAATGCAGCAGTGATAGCATTGGAGAAGTTCGGTGAGCAAATGAAGACCCTTTGAAGTCATATTGCATGGTACCCATTCCACGGGTCTCAACTCTCCAGGTTTAAGGGATTCTTCCTTCAGCTAAAACATGCATGTGGAACCCAGAGTATTATCAACCATGTGATCGGGAGACGTGTTCAAATATGTCTCAGTTTTCGTCCCCTGGTGCTCGGGTACAACATTCCAGACGCTTTACTAACACTCTCCCGACTTGGAGAGTCAGTGCCTTTAACCTCCTGTTTGGCCCAGTTTGCAATTTCTGCGGAAGATGAACAGGAATAGGGAGAACCAATGAGAGACTAGCTGGAGGTGTCTGGACGGGCAAATTTAGCTCTCATTTCCCACCAGGAAGAGGAATTAACCAAAGGCTCAGCGTGCCGTGCCGGAACCAGATTAGGGCCTGAAGCCATCCTGCGGTGTTGCGGCCAGCTCACAAGAAAGCGACTTGAAGAAAGGAGCTCGGGGCACTGTAATTCACAAACCTGCAGAGTTATAAATGACAGCTATCGTCCAAAAATATACTGAAGTAAGGCTGCCAAGAGGACTTGAAAGCGGGGCAGAATTGCAGGAAACCGATTTCAGGAGGTAGACAGGAATTGCATTGAAAGCATAGGAAAAGAGGCAGAACGTCCACAATGATGCACTTGGCCAAAAAGGGCGTATGCGTTTTTTCCTGAATATATTCAGGAAAAAACGCATACGCCCTTTTTGGCCAACCAAGCAAGCTTGCAAAGGAAATCTGCACTACAATGAAGTCTCACTTCCCCCCGGTCAAAAGGGCCATCTGAAAAAAGTGTAAAATCCAGAAAGGCAGGACAGGCCATGGAGAACTGGGAGCCTTGTTATGCTGATGGGCGGGATGTAAATTGCCAACAGCCACTCGGGAGAAGTGTATGGTGTTTCCTGAAACATCTAAAAAACAAAGCAACAGAGCCTAGGGCACTTCCACTTATGGTCCTATAGCTTAGGGAAATTAAAATCAAAAGACACAGCCACCCCAAAGGTTGGGACGGCTCTGTTTACAAGAACCTGGTTTACGGTACAAGTTCAATATCGCAGAAAGTGAAAAATGGATAAAGAAGTTGTGGTACTTACGTACAATGCAATATCACTCAGCAATGAAATCTATGTCATCAGGCCCGTAGCAGCATAATGAGTGGATTCAGGTATGATGATTCTAACTGAAATAAGTCACACAGGAAAAGAAACATCATAAGATATCACTAATACACGGAATGTAAACTTGGCTACACAGGAACTGAATTACAAAACAGAACAGGGTCTCAAATTTAGAAAACCAACTTATGCTTGCTTAAGGGGAAAGGTGAGTTGGGGTGCTGCATAAAACCAGAGATTGAAATGAGCACAGATAAAGTTCCTTAAGCCAAATATGGAATAGACAAGAGCTACTCCTTGCTCAACGAAATGGACTCAACACCCCATATTAAATGCCTAAGAGTGTACCTGACTAGGAAGTATCTTAAAACCTATGGATTGCTATGTCTCCGAAAGAGAATGAAGCGTGTGTACAGGGGCATAAACGCAGCAGTGATAGGACTGGAGAGGTTCGGTGAGCAAATGAAGACCCTTTGAAGTCATATTGCATGGTACCCATTCCACGGGTCTCAACTCTCCAGGTTGAAGGTATTCTTCCTTCAGCTAAAACATGCATGTGGAACCCAGAGTATGATCAACCATGTGATCGGGAGACGTGTTCCAATATGTGTCAGTTTTCGTCCCCTGGTGCTCGGGTGCAACATTCCAGACGCTTTAGTAACACTCTCCCGACTTGGAGAGTCAGTGCCTTTAACCTCCTGTTTGGCCCAGTTTGCAATTTCTGCGGAAGATGAACAGGAATAGGGAGAACCAATGAGAGACTAGCTGGAGGTGTCTGGACGGGCAAATTTAACTCTCATTTCCCACCAGGAAGAGGAATTAACCAAAGGCTCAGTGTGCCGTGCCGGAACCAGATTAGGGCCTGAAGCAATCCTGCGGTGTTGTGGCCAGCTCACAAGAAAGCGACTTGAAGAAAGGAGCTCAGGGGCACTGTAATTCACAAACCTGCAGAGTTATAAATGACAGCTATCGTCCAAAAATATACTGAAGTAAGGCTGCCAAGAGGAATTGAAAGCGGGGCAGAATTGCAGGAAACCGATTTCAGGAGGTAGACTGGAATTGCATTGAAAGCATAGGAAAAGAGGCAGAACGTCCACAATGATGCACTTGGCCAAAAAGGGCGTATGCGTTTTTTCCTGAATATATTCAGGAAAAAACGCATACGCCCTTTTTGGCCAACCAAGCAAGCTTGCAAAGGAAATCTGCACTACAGTGAAGTCTCACTTCCCCCCGGTCAAAAGGGCCATCTGAAAAAAGTGTAAAATCCAGAAAGGCAGGAGAGGCCATGGAGAACTGGGAGCCTTGTTATGCTGATGGGCGGGATGTAAATTGCCAACAGCCACTCGGGAGAAGTGTATGGTGTTTCCTGAAACATCTAAAAAACAAAGCAACAGAGCCTAGGGCACTTCCACTTATGGTCCTATAGCTTAGGGAAATTAAAATCAAAAGACACAGCCACCCCAAATGTTGGGACGGCTCTGTTTACAAGAACCTGGTTTACGGTACAAGTTCAATATCGCAGAAAGTGAAAAATGGAAAAAGAAGTAGTGGTACTTACGTACAATGCAATATCACTCAGCAATGAAATCTATGTCATCAGGCCCGTAGCAGCATAATGAGTGGATTCAGGTATGATGATTCTAACTGAAATAAGTCACACAGGAAAAGAAACATCATAAGATATCACTAATACACGGAATGTAACCTTGGCTACATAGGAACTGAATTACAAAACAGAACAGGGTCTCAAATTTAGAAAACCAACTTATGCTTGCTTAAGGGGAAAGGTGAGTTGGGGTGCTGCATAAAACCAGAGATTGAAATGAGCACAGATAAAGTTCCTTAAGCCAAATATGGAATAGACAAGAGCTACTCCTTGCTCAACGAAATGGACTCAACACCCCATATTAAATGCCTAAGAGGGTACCTGACTAGGAAGTATCTTAAAACCTATGGATTGCTATGTCTCCGAAAGAGAATCAAGCGTGTGTACAGGGGCATAAACGCAGCAGTGATAGGACTGGAGAGGTTCGGTGAGCAAATGAAGACCCTTTGAAGTCATATTGCATGGTACCCATTCCACGGGTCTCAACTCTCCAGGTTTAAGGTATTCTTCCTTCAGCTAAAACATGTATGTGGAACCCAGAGTATGATCAACCGTGTGATCGGGAGACGTGTTCCAATATGTGTCAGTTTTCGTCCCCTGGTACTCGGGTGCAACATTCCAGACGCTTTACTAACACTCTCCCGACTTGGAGAGTCAGTGCCTTTAACCTCCTGTTTGGCCCAGTTTGCAATTTCTGCGGAAGATGAACAGGAATAGGGAGAACCAATGAGAGACTAGCTGGAGGTGTCTGGACGGGCAAATTTAGCTCTCATTTCCCACCAGGAAGAGGAATTAACCAAAGGCTCAGCGTGCCATGCCGGAACCAGATTAGGGCCTGAAGCCATCCTGCGGTGTTGCGGCCAGCTCACAAGAAAGCGACTTGAAGAAAGGAGCTCGGGGCACTGTAATTCACAAACCTGTAGAGTTATAAATGACAGCTATCGTCCAAAAATATACTGAAGTAAGGCTGCCAAGAGGACTTGAAAGCGGGGCAGAATTGCAGGAAACCGATTTCAGGAGGTAGACAGGAATTGCATTTAAAGCATAGGAAAAGAGGCAGAACGTCCACAATGATGCACTTGGCCAAAAAGGGCGTATGCGTTTTTTCCTGAATATATTCAGGAAAAAACGCATACGCCCTTTTTGGCCAACCAAGCAAGCTTGCAAAGGAAATCTGCACTACAATGAAGTCTCACATCCCCCCGGTCAAAAGGGCCATCTGAAAAAAGTGTAAAATCCAGAAAGGCAGGACAGGCCATGGAGAACTGGGAGCCTTGTTATGCTGATGGGCGGGATGTAAATTGCCAACAGCCACTCGGGAGAAGTGTATGGTGTTTCCTGAAACATCTAAAAAACAAAGCAACAGAGCCTAGGGCACTTCCACTTATGGTCCTATAGCTTAGGGAAATTAAAATCAAAAGACACAGCCACCCCAAAGGTTGGGACGGCTCTGTTTACAAGAACCTCGTTTACGGTACAAGTTCAATATCGCAGAAAGTGAAAAATGGATAAAGAAGTTGTGGTACTTACGTACAATGCAATATCACTCAGCAATGAAATCTATGTCATCAGGCCCGTAGCAGCATAATGAGTGGATTCAGGTATGATGATTCTAACTGAAATAAGTCACACAGGAAAAGAAACATCATAAGATATCACTAATACACGGAATGTAAACTTGGCTACACAGGAACTGAATTACAAAACAGAACAGGGTCTCAAATTTAGAAAACCAACTTATGCTTGCTTAAGGGGAAAGGTGAGTTGGGGTGCTGCATAAAACCAGAGATTGAAATGAGCACAGATAAAGTTCCTTAAGCCAAATATGGAATAGACAAGAGCTACTCCTTGCTCAACGAAATGGACTCAACACCCCATATTAAATGCCTAAGAGTGTACCTGACTAGGAAGTATCTTAAAACCTATGGATTGCTATGTCTCCGAAAGAGAATGAAGCGTGTGTACAGGGGCATAAACGCAGCAGTGATAGGACTGGAGAGGTTCGGTGAGCAAATGAAGACCCTTTGAAGTCATATTGCATGGTACCCATTCCACGGGTCTCAACTCTCCAGGTTGAAGGTATTCTTCCTTCAGCTAAAACATGCATGTGGAACCCAGAGTATGATCAACCATGTGATCGGGAGACGTGTTCCAATATGTGTCAGTTTTCGTCCCCTGGTGCTCGGGTACAACATTCCAGACGCTTTACTAACACTCTCCCGACTTGGAGAGTCAGTGCCTTTAACCTCCTGTTTGGCCCAGTTTGCAATTTCTGCGGAAGATGAACAGGAATAGGGAGAACCAATGAGAGACTAGCTGGAGGTGTCTGGACGGGCAAATTTAGCTCTCATTTCCCACCAGGAAGAGGAATTAACCAAAGGCTCAGCGTGCCGTGCCGGAACCAGATTAGGGCCTGAAGCCATCCTGCGGTGTTGCGGCCAGCTCACAAGAAAGCGACTTGAAGAAAGGAGCTCGGGGCACTGTAATTCACAAACCTGCAGAGTTATAAATGACAGCTATCGTCCAAAAATATACTGAAGTAAGGCTGCCAAGAGGACTTGAAAGCGGGGCAGAATTGCAGGAAACCGATTTCAGGAGGTAGACTGGAATTGCATTGAAAGCATAGGAAAAGAGGCAGAACGTCCACAATGATGCACTTGGCCAAAAAGGGCGTATGCGTTTTTTCCTGAATATATTCAGGAAAAAACGCATACGCCCTTTTTGGCCAACCAAGCAAGCTTGCAAAGGAAATCTGCACTACAGTGAAGTCTCACTTCCCCCCGGTCAAAAGGGCCATCTGAAAAAAGTGTAAAATCCAGAAAGGCAGGACAGGCCATGGAGAACTGGGAGCCTTGTTATGCTGATGGGCGGGATGTAAATTGCCAACAGCCACTCGGGAGAAGTGTATGGTGTTTCCTGAAACATCTAAAAAACAAAGCAACAGAGCCTAGGGCACTTCCACTTATGGTCCTATAGCTTAGGGAAATTAAAATCAAAAGACACAGCCACCCCAAAGGTTGGGACGGCTCTGTTTACAAGAACCTGGTTTACGGTACAAGTTCAATATCGCAGAAAGTGAAAAATGGATAAAGAAGTTGTGGTACTTACGTACAATGCAATATCACTCAGCAATGAAATCTATGTCATCAGGCCCGTAGCAGCATAATGAGTGGATTCAGGTATGATGATTCTAACTGAAATAAGTCACACAGGAAAAGAAACATCATAAGATATCACTAATACACGGAATGTAAACTTGGCTACATAGGAACTGAATTACAAAACAGAACAGGGTCTCAAATTTAGAAAACCAACTTATGCTTGCTTAAGGGGAAAGGTGAGTTGGGGTGCTGCATAAAACCAGAGATTGAAATGAGCACAGATAAAGTTCCTTAAGCCAAATATGGAATAGACAAGAGCTACTCCTTGCTCAACGAAATGGACTCAACACCCCATATTAAATGCCTAAGAGTGTACCTGACTAGGAAGTATCTTAAAACCTATGGATTGCTATGTCTCCGAAAGAGAATCAAGCGTGTGTACAGGGGCATAAACGCAGCAGTGATAGGACTGGAGAGGTTCGGTGAGCAAATGAAGACCCTTTGAAGTCATATTGCATGGTACCCATTCCACGGGTCTCAACTCTCCAGGTTTAAGGTATTCTTCCTTCAGCTAAAACATGTATGTGGAACCCAGAGTATGATCAACCGTGTGATCGGGAGACGTGTTCCAATATGTGTCAGTTTTCGTCCCCTGGTACTCGGGTGCAACATTCCAGACGCTTTACTAACACTCTCCCGACTTGGAGAGTCAGTGCCTTTAACCTCCTGTTTGGCCCAGTTTGCAATTTCTGCGGAAGATGAACAGGAATAGGGAGAACCAATGACAGACTAGCTGGAGGTGTCTGGACGGGCAAATTTAACTCTCATTTCCCACCAGGAAGAGGAATTAACCAAAGGCTCAGTGTGCCGTGCCGCAACCAGATTAGGGCCTGAAGCAATCCTGCGGTGTTGTGGCCAGCTCACAAGAAAGCGACTTGAAGAAAGGAGCTCAGGGGCACTGTAATTCACAAACCTGCAGAGTTATAAATGACAGCTATCGTCCAAAAATATACTGAAGTAAGGCTGCCAAGAGGAATTGAAAGCGGGGCAGAATTGCAGGAAACCGATTTCAGGAGGTAGACTGGAATTGCATTGAAAGCATAGGAAAAGAGGCAGAACGTCCACAATGATGCACTTGGCCAAAAAGGGCGTATGCGTTTTTTCCTGAATATATTCAGGAAAAAACGCATACGCCCTTTTTGGCCAACCAAGCAAGCTTGCAAAGGAAATCTGCACTACAGTGAAGTCTCACTTCCCCCCGGTCAAAAGGGCGATCTGAAAAAAGTGTAAAATCCAGAAAGGCAGGAGAGGCCATGGAGAACTGGGAGCCTTGTTATGCTGATGGGCGGGATGTAAATTGCCAACAGCCACTCGGGAGAAGTGTATGGTGTTTCCTGAAACATCTAAAAAACAAAGCAACAGAGCCTAGGGCACTTCCACTTATGGTCCTATAGCTTAGGGAAATTAAAATCAAAAGACACAGCCACCCCAAATGTTGGGACGGCTCTGTTTACAAGAACCTGGTTTACGGTACAAGTTCAATATCGCAGAAAGTGAAAAATGGAAAAAGAAGTAGTGGTACTTACGTACAATGCAATATCACTCAGCAATGAAATCTATGTCATCAGGCCCGTAGCAGCATAATGAGTGGATTCAGGTATGATGATTCTAACTGAAATAAGTCACACAGGAAAAGAAACATCATAAGATATCACTAATACACGGAATGTAAACTTGGCTACATAGGAACTGAATTACAAAACAGAACAGGGTCTCAAATTTAGAAAACCAACTTATGCTTGCTTAAGGGGAAAGGTGAGTTGGGGTGCTGCATAAAACCAGAGATTGAAATGAGCACAGATAAAGTTCCTTAAGCCAAATATGGAATAGACAAGAGCTACTCCTTGCTCAACGAAATGGACTCAACACCCCATATTAAATGCCTAAGAGGGTACCTGACTAGGAAGTATCTTAAAACCTATGGATTGCTATGTCTCCGAAAGAGAATCAAGCGTGTGTACAGGGGCATAAACGCAGCAGTGATAGGACTGGAGAGGTTCGGTGAGCAAATGAAGACCCTTTGAAGTCATATTGCATGGTACCCATTCCACGGGTCTCAACTCTCCAGGTTTAAGGTATTCTTCCTTCAGCTAAAACATGTATGTGGAACCCAGAGTATGATCAACCGTGTGATCGGGAGACGTGTTCCAATATGTGTCAGTTTTCGTCCCCTGGTACTCGGGTGCAACATTCCAGATGCTTTACTAACACTCTCCCGACTTGGAGAGTCAGTGCCTTTAACCTCCTGTTTGGCCCAGTTTGCAATTTCTGCGGAAGATGAACAGGAATAGGGAGAACCAATGAGAGACTAGCTGGAGGTGTCTGGACGGGCAAATTTAGCTCTCATTTCCCACCAGGAAGAGGAATTAACCAAAGGCTCAGCGTGCCGTGCCGGAACCAGATTAGGGCCTGAAGCCATCCTGCGGTGTTGCGGCCAGCTCACAAGAAAGCGACTTGAAGAAAGGAGCTCGGGGCACTGTAATTCACAAACCTGCAGAGTTATAAATGACAGCTATCGTCCAAAAATATACTGAAGTAAGGCTGCCAAGAGGACTTGAAAGCGGGGCAGAATTGCAGGAAACCGATTTCAGGAGGTAGACAGGAATTGCATTTAAAGCATAGGAAAAGAGGCAGAACGTCCACAATGATGCACTTGGCCAAAAAGGGCGTATGCGTTTTTTCCTGAATATATTCAGGAAAAAACGCATACGCCCTTTTTGGCCAACCAAGCAAGGTTGCAAAGGAAATCTGCACTACAATGAAGTCTCAATTCCCCCCGGTCAAAAGGGCCATCTGAAAAAAGTGTAAAATCCAGAAAGGCAGGACAGGCCATGGAGAACTGGGAGCCTTGTTATGCTGATGGGCGGGATGTAAATTGCCAACAGCCACTCGGGAGAAGTGTATGGTGTTTCCTGAAACATCTAAAAAGCAAAGCAACAGAGCCTAGGGCACTTCCACTTATGGTCCTATAGCTTAGGGAAATTAAAATCAAAAGACACAGCCACCCCAAAGGTTGGGACGGCTCTGTTTACAAGAACCTGGTTTACGGTACAAGTTCAATATCGCAGAAAGTGAAAAATGGATAAAGAAGTTGTGGTACTTACGTACAATGCAATATCACTCAGCAATGAAATCTATGTCATCAGGCCCGTAGCAGCATAATGAGTGGATTCAGGTATGATGATTCTAACTGAAATAAGTCACACAGGAAAAGAAACATCATAAGATATCACTAATACACGGAATGTAAACTTGGCTACATAGGAACTGAATTACAAAACAGAACAGGGTCTCAAATTTAGAAAACCAACTTATGCTTGCTTAAGGGGAAAGGTGAGTTGGGGTGCTGCATAAAACCAGAGATTGAAATGAGCACAGATAAAGTTCCTTAAGCCAAATATGGAATAGACAAGAGCTACTCCTTGCTCAACGAAATGGACTCAACACCCCATATTAAATGCCTAAGAGTGTACCTGACTAGGAAGTATCTTAAAACCTATGGATTGCTATGTCTCCGAAAGAGAATCAAGCGTGTGTACAGGGGCATAAACGCAGCAGTGATAGGACTGGAGAGGTTCGGTGAGCAAATGAAGACCCTTTGAAGTCATATTGCATGGTACCCATTCCACGGGTCTCAACTCTCCAGGTTTAAGGTATTCTTCCTTCAGCTAAAACATGTATGTGGAACCCAGAGTATGATCAACCGTGTGATCGGGAGACGTGTTCCAATATGTGTCAGATTTCGTCCCCTGGTACTCGGGTGCAACATTCCAGACGCTTTACTAACACTCTCCCGACTTGGAGAGTCAGTGCCTTTAACCTCCTGTTTGGCCCAGTTTGCAATTTCTGCGGAAGATGAACAGGAATAGGGAGAACCAATGAGAGACTAGCTGGAGGTGTCTGGACGGGCAAATTTAACTCTCATTTCCCACCAGGAAGAGGAATTAACCAAAGGCTCAGTGTGCCGTGCCGGAACCAGATTAGGGCCTGAAGCAATCCTGCGGTGTTGTGGCCAGCTCACAAGAAAGCGACTTGAAGAAAGGAGCTCAGGGGCACTGTAATTCACAAACCTGCAGAGTTATAAATGACAGCTATCGTCCAAAAATATACTGAAGTAAGGCTGCCAAGAGGAATTGAAAGCGGGGCAGAATTGCAGGAAACCGATTTCAGGAGGTAGACTGGAATTGCATTGAAAGCATAGGAAAAGAGGCAGAACGTCCACAATGATGCACTTGGCCAAAAAGGGCGTATGCGTTTTTTCCTGAATATATTCAGGAAAAAACGCATACGCCCTTTTTGGCCAACCAAGCAAGCTTGCAAAGGAAATCTGCACTACAGTGAAGTCTCACTTCCCCCCGGTCAAAAGGGCGATCTGAAAAAAGTGTAAAATCCAGAAAGGCAGGAGAGGCCATGGAGAACTGGGAGCCTTGTTATGCTGATGGGCGGGATGTAAATTGCCAACAGCCACTCGGGAGAAGTGTATGGTGTTTCCTGAAACATCTAAAAAACAAAGCAACAGAGCCTAGGGCACTTCCACTTATGGTCCTATAGCTTAGGGAAATTAAAATCAAAAGACACAGCCACCCCAAATGTTGGGACGGCTCTGTTTACAAGAACCTGGTTTACGGTACAAGTTCAATATCGCAGAAAGTGAAAAATGGAAAAAGAAGTAGTGGTACTTACGTACAATGCAATATCACTCAGCAATGAAATCTATGTCATCAGGCCCGTAGCAGCATAATGAGTGGATTCAGGTATGATGATTCTAACTGAAATAAGTCACACAGGAAAAGAAACATCATAAGATATCACTAATACACGGAATGTAAACTTGGCTACATAGGAACTGAATTACAAAACAGAACAGGGTCTCAAATTTAGAAAACCAACTTATGCTTGCTTAAGGGGAAAGGTGAGTTGGGGTGCTGCATAAAACCAGAGATTGAAATGAGCACAGATAAAGTTCCTTAAGCCAAATATGGAATAGACAAGAGCTACTCCTTGCTCAACGAAATGGACTCAACACCCCATATTAAATGCCTAAGAGGGTACCTGACTAGGAAGTATCTTAAAACCTATGGATTGCTATGTCTCCGAAAGAGAATCAAGCGTGTGTACAGGGGCATAAACGCAGCAGTGATAGGATTGGAGAGGTTCGGTGAGCAAATGAAGACCCTTTGAAGTCATATTGCATGGTACCCATTCCACGGGTCTCAACTCTCCAGGTTTAAGGTATTCTTCCTTCAGCTAAAACATGTATGTGGAACCCAGAGTATGATCAACCGTGTGATCGGGAGACGTGTTCCAATATGTGTCAGTTTTCGTCCCCTGGTACTCGGGTGCAACATTCCAGATGCTTTACTAACACTCTCCCGACTTGGAGAGTCAGTGCCTTTAACCTCCTGTTTGGCCCAGTTTGCAATTTCTGCGGAAGATGAACAGGAATAGGGAGAACCAATGAGAGACTAGCTGGAGGTGTCTGGACGGGCAAATTTAGCTCTCATTTCCCACCAGGAAGAGGAATTAACCAAAGGCTCAGCGTGCCATGCCGGAACCAGATTAGGGCCTGAAGCCATCCTGCGGTGTTGCGGCCAGCTCACAAGAAAGCGACTTGAAGAAAGGAGCTCGGGGCACTGTAATTCACAAACCTGCAGAGTTATAAATGACAGCTATCGTCCAAAAATATACTGAAGTAAGGCTGCCAAGAGGACTTGAAAGCGGGGCAGAATTGCAGGAAACCGATTTCAGGAGGTAGACAGGAATTGCATTTAAAGCATAGGAAAAGAGGCAGAACGTCCACAATGATGCACTTGGCCAAAAAGGGCGTATGCGTTTTTTCCTGAATATATTCAGGAAAAAACGCATACGCCCTTTTTGGCCAACCAAGCAAGGTTGCAAAGGAAATCTGCACTACAATGAAGTCTCAATTCCCCCCGGTCAAAAGGGCCATCTGAAAAAAGTGTAAAATCCAGAAAGGCAGGACAGGCCATGGAGAACTGGGAGCCTTGTTATGCTGATGGGCGGGATGTAAATTGCCAACAGCCACTCGGGAGAAGTGTATGGTGTTTCCTGAAACATCTAAAAAGCAAAGCAACAGAGCCTAGGGCACTTCCACTTATGGTCCTATAGCTTAGGGAAATTAAAATCAAAAGACACAGCCACCCCAAAGGTTGGGACGGCTCTGTTTACAAGAACCTGGTTTACGGTACAAGTTCAATATCGCAGAAAGTGAAAAATGGATAAAGAAGTTGTGGTACTTACGTACAATGCAATATCACTCAGCAATGAAATCTATGTCATCAGGCCCGTAGCAGCATAATGAGTGGATTCAGGTATGATGATTCTAACTGAAATAAGTCACACAGGAAAAGAAACATCATAAGATATCACTAATACACGGAATGTAAACTTGGCTACATAGGAACTGAATTACAAAACAGAACAGGGTCTCAAATTTAGAAAACCAACTTATGCTTGCTTAAGGGGAAAGGTGAGTTGGGGTGCTGCATAAAACCAGAGATTGAAATGAGCACAGATAAAGTTCCTTAAGCCAAATATGGAATAGACAAGAGCTACTCCTTGCTCAACGAAATGGACTCAACACCCCATATTAAATGCCTAAGAGTGTACCTGACTAGGAAGTATCTTAAAACCTATGGATTGCTATGTCTCCGAAAGAGAATCAAGCGTGTGTACAGGGGCATAAACGCAGCAGTGATAGGACTGGAGAGGTTCGGTGAGCAAATGAAGACCCTTTGAAGTCATATTGCATGGTACCCATTCCACGGGTCTCAACTCTCCAGGTTTAAGGTATTCTTCCTTCAGCTAAAACATGTATGTGGAACCCAGAGTATGATCAACCATGTGATCGGGAGACGTGTTCCAATATGTGTCAGATTTCGTCCCCTGGTACTCAGGTGCAACATTCCAGACGCTTTACTAACACTCTCCCGACTTGGAGAGTCAGTGCCTTTAACCTCCTGTTTGGCCCAGTTTGCAATTTCTGCGGAAGATGAACAGGAATAGGGAGAACCAATGAGAGACTAGCTGGAGGTGTCTGGACGGGCAAATTTAACTCTCATTTCCCACCAGGAAGAGGAATTAACCAAAGGCTCAGTGTGCCGTGCCGGAACCAGATTAGGGCCTGAAGCAATCCTGCGGTGTTGTGGCCAGCTCACAAGAAAGCGACTTGAAGAAAGGAGCTCAGGGGCACTGTAATTCACAAACCTGCAGAGTTATAAATGACAGCTATCGTCCAAAAATATACTGAAGTAAGGCTGCCAAGAGGAATTGAAAGCGGGGCAGAATTGCAGGAAACCGATTTCAGGAGGTAGACTGGAATTGCATTGAAAGCATAGGAAAAGAGGCAGAACGTCCACAATGATGCACTTGGCCAAAAAGGGCGTATGCGTTTTTTCCTGAATATATTCAGGAAAAAACGCATACGCCCTTTTTGGCCAACCAAGCAAGCTTGCAAAGGAAATCTGCACTACAGTGAAGTCTCACTTCCCCCCGGTCAAAAGGGCGATCTGAAAAAAGTGTAAAATCCAGAAAGGCAGGAGAGGCCATGGAGAACTGGGAGCCTTGTTATGCTGATGGGCGGGATGTAAATTGCCAACAGCCACTCGGGAGAAGTGTATGGTGTTTCCTGAAACATCTAAAAAACAAAGCAACAGAGCCTAGGGCACTTCCACTTATGGTCCTATAGCTTAGGGAAATTAAAATCAAAAGACACAGCCACCCCAAAGGTTGGGACGGCTCTGTTTACAAGAACCTGGTTTACGGTACAAGTTCAATATCGCAGAAAGTGAAAAATGGAAAAAGAAGTAGTGGTACTTACGTACAATGCAATATCACTCAGCAATGAAATCTATGTCATCAGGCCCGTAGCAGCATAATGAGTGGATTCAGGTATGATGATTCTAACTGAAATAAGTCACACAGGAAAAGAAACATCATAAGATATCACTAATACACGGAATGTAAACTTGGCTACATAGGAACTGAATTACAAAACAGAACAGGGTCTCAAATTTAGAAAACCAACTTATGCTTGCTTAAGGGGAAAGGTGAGTTGGGGTGCTGCATAAAACCAGAGATTGAAATGAGCACAGATAAAGTTCCTTAAGCCAAATATGGAATAGACAAGAGCTACTCCTTGCTCAACGAAATGGACTCAACACCCCATATTAAATGCCTAAGAGGGTACCTGACTAGGAAGTATCTTAAAACCTATGGATTGCTATGTCTCCGAAAGAGAATCAAGCGTGTGTACAGGGGCATAAACGCAGCAGTGATAGGACTGGAGAGGTTCGGTGAGCAAATGAAGACCCTTTGAAGTCATATTGCATGGTACCCATTCCACGGGTCTCAACTCTCCAGGTTTAAGGTATTCTTCCTTCAGCTAAAACATGTATGTGGAACCCAGAGTATGATCAACCGTGTGATCGGGAGACGTGTTCCAATATGTGTCAGTTTTCGTCCCCTGGTACTCGGGTGCAACATTCCAGATGCTTTACTAACACTCTCCCGACTTGGAGAGTCAGTGCCTTTAACCTCCTGTTTGGCCCAGTTTGCAATTTCTGCGGAAGATGAACAGGAATAGGGAGAACCAATGAGAGACTAGCTGGAGGTGTCTGGACGGGCAAATTTAGCTCTCATTTCCCACCAGGAAGAGGAATTAACCAAAGGCTCAGCGTGCCGTGCCGGAACCAGATTAGGGCCTGAAGCCATCCTGCGGTGTTGCGGCCAGCTCACAAGAAAGCGACTTGAAGAAAGGAGCTCGGGGCACTGTAATTCACAAACCTGCAGAGTTATAAATGACAGCTATCGTCCAAAAATATACTGAAGTAAGGCTGCCAAGAGGACTTGAAAGCGGGGCAGAATTGCAGGAAACCGATTTCAGGAGGTAGACAGGAATTGCATTTAAAGCATAGGAAAAGAGGCAGAACGTCCACAATGATGCACTTGGCCAAAAAGGGCGTATGCGTTTTTTCCTGAATATATTCAGGAAAAAACGCATACGCCCTTTTTGGCCAACCAAGCAAGGTTGCAAAGGAAATCTGCACTACAATGAAGTCTCAATTCCCCCCGGTCAAAAGGGCCATCTGAAAAAAGTGTAAAATCCAGAAAGGCAGGACAGGCCATGGAGAACTGGGAGCCTTGTTATGCTGATGGGCGGGATGTAAATTGCCAACAGCCACTCGGGAGAAGTGTATGGTGTTTCCTGAAACATCTAAAAAGCAAAGCAACAGAGCCTAGGGCACTTCCACTTATGGTCCTATAGCTTAGGGAAATTAAAATCAAAAGACACAGCCACCCCAAAGGTTGGGACGGCTCTGTTTACAAGAACCTGGTTTACGGTACAAGTTCAATATCGCAGAAAGTGAAAAATGGATAAAGAAGTTGTGGTACTTACGTACAATGCAATATCACTCAGCAATGAAATCTATGTCATCAGGCCCGTAGCAGCATAATGAGTGGATTCAGGTATGATGATTCTAACTGAAATAAGTCACACAGGAAAAGAAACATCATAAGATATCACTAATACACGGAATGTAAACTTGGCTACATAGGAACTGAATTACAAAACAGAACAGGGTCTCAAATTTAGAAAACCAACTTATGCTTGCTTAAGGGGAAAGGTGAGTTGGGGTGCTGCATAAAACCAGAGATTGAAATGAGCACAGATAAAGTTCCTTAAGCCAAATATGGAATAGACAAGAGCTACTCCTTGCTCAACGAAATGGACTCAACACCCCATATTAAATGCCTAAGAGTGTACCTGACTAGGAAGTATCTTAAAACCTATGGATTGCTATGTCTCCGAAAGAGAATCAAGCGTGTGTACAGGGGCATAAACGCAGCAGTGATAGGACTGGAGAGGTTCGGTGAGCAAATGAAGACCCTTTGAAGTCATATTGCATGGTACCCATTCCACGGGTCTCAACTCTCCAGGTTTAAGGTATTCTTCCTTCAGCTAAAACATGTATGTGGAACCCAGAGTATGATCAACCATGTGATCGGGAGACGTGTTCCAATATGTGTCAGATTTCGTCCCCTGGTACTCGGGTGCAACATTCCAGACGCTTTACTAACACTCTCCCGACTTGGAGAGTCAGTGCCTTTAACCTCCTGTTTGGCCCAGTTTGCAATTTCTGCGGAAGATGAACAGGAATAGGGAGAACCAATGAGAGACTAGCTGGAGGTGTCTGGACGGGCAAATTTAACTCTCATTTCCCACCAGGAAGAGGAATTAACCAAAGGCTCAGTGTGCCGTGCCGGAACCAGATTAGGGCCTGAAGCAATCCTGCGGTGTTGTGGCCAGCTCACAAGAAAGCGACTTGAAGAAAGGAGCTCAGGGGCACTGTAATTCACAAACCTGCAGAGTTATAAATGACAGCTATCGTCCAAAAATATACTGAAGTAAGGCTGCCAAGAGGAATTGAAAGCGGGGCAGAATTGCAGGAAACCGATTTCAGGAGGTAGACTGGAATTGCATTGAAAGCATAGGAAAAGAGGCAGAACGTCCACAATGATGCACTTGGCCAAAAAGGGCGTATGCGTTTTTTCCTGAATATATTCAGGAAAAAACGCATACGCCCTTTTTGGCCAACCAAGCAAGCTTGCAAAGGAAATCTGCACTACAGTGAAGTCTCACTTCCCCCCGGTCAAAAGGGCGATCTGAAAAAAGTGTAAAATCCAGAAAGGCAGGAGAGGCCATGGAGAACTGGGAGCCTTGTTATGCTGATGGGCGGGATGTAAATTGCCAACAGCCACTCGGGAGAAGTGTATGGTGTTTCCTGAAACATCTAAAAAACAAAGCAACAGAGCCTAGGGCACTTCCACTTATGGTCCTATAGCTTAGGGAAATTAAAATCAAAAGACACAGCCACCCCAAATGTTGGGACGGCTCTGTTTACAAGAACCTGGTTTACGGTACAAGTTCAATATCGCAGAAAGTGAAAAATGGAAAAAGAAGTAGTGGTACTTACGTACAATGCAATATCACTCAGCAATGAAATCTATGTCATCAGGCCCGTAGCAGCATAATGAGTGGATTCAGGTATGATGATTCTAACTGAAATAAGTCACACAGGAAAAGAAACATCATAAGATATCACTAATACACAGAATGTAAACTTGGCTACATAGGAACTGAATTACAAAACAGAACAGGGTCTCAAATTTAGAAAACCAACTTATGCTTGCTTAAGGGGAAAGGTGAGTTGGGGTGCTGCATAAAACCAGAGATTGAAATGAGCACAGATAAAGTTCCTTAAGCCAAATATGGAATAGACAAGAGCTACTCCTTGCTCAACGAAATGGACTCAACACCCCATATTAAATGCCTAAGAGGGTACCTGACTAGGAAGTATCTTAAAACCTATGGATTGCTATGTCTCCGAAAGAGAATCAAGCGTGTGTACAGGGGCATAAACGCAGCAGTGATAGGACTGGAGAGGTTCGGTGAGCAAATGAAGACCCTTTGAAGTCATATTGCATGGTACCCATTCCACGGGTCTCAACTCTCCAGGTTTAAGGTATTCTTCCTTCAGCTAAAACATGTATGTGGAACCCAGAGTATGATCAACCGTGTGATCGGGAGACGTGTTCCAATATGTGTCAGTTTTCGTCCCCTGGTACTCGGGTGCAACATTCCAGATGCTTTACTAACACTCTCCCGACTTGGAGAGTCAGTGCCTTTAACCTCCTGTTTGGCCCAGTTTGCAATTTCTGCGGAAGATGAACAGGAATAGGGAGAACCAATGAGAGACTAGCTGGAGGTGTCTGGACGGGCAAATTTAGCTCTCATTTCCCACCAGGAAGAGGAATTAACCAAAGGCTCAGCGTGCCATGCCGGAACCAGATTAGGGCCTGAAGCCATCCTGCGGTGTTGCGGCCAGCTCACAAGAAAGCGACTTGAAGAAAGGAGCTCGGGGCACTGTAATTCACAAACCTGCAGAGTTATAAATGACAGCTATCGTCCAAAAATATACTGAAGTAAGGCTGCCAAGAGGACTTGAAAGCGGGGCAGAATTGCAGGAAACCGATTTCAGGAGGTAGACAGGAATTGCATTTAAAGCATAGGAAAAGAGGCAGAACGTCCACAATGATGCACTTGGCCAAAAAGGGCGTATGCGTTTTTTCCTGAATATATTCAGGAAAAAACGCATACGCCCTTTTTGGCCAACCAAGCAAGGTTGCAAAGGAAATCTGCACTACAATGAAGTCTCAATTCCCCCCGGTCAAAAGGGCCATCTGAAAAAAGTGTAAAATCCAGAAAGGCAGGACAGGCCATGGAGAACTGGGAGCCTTGTTATGCTGATGGGCGGGATGTAAATTGCCAACAGCCACTCGGGAGAAGTGTATGGTGTTTCCTGAAACATCTAAAAAGCAAAGCAACAGAGCCTAGGGCACTTCCACTTATGGTCCTATAGCTTAGGGAAATTAAAATCAAAAGACACAGCCACCCCAAAGGTTGGGACGGCTCTGTTTACAAGAACCTGGTTTACGGTACAAGTTCAATATCGCAGAAAGTGAAAAATGGATAAAGAAGTTGTGGTACTTACGTACAATGCAATATCACTCAGCAATGAAATCTATGTCATCAGGCCCGTAGCAGCATAATGAGTGGATTCAGGTATGATGATTCTAACTGAAATAAGTCACACAGGAAAAGAAACATCATAAGATATCACTAATACACGGAATGTAAACTTGGCTACATAGGAACTGAATTACAAAACAGAACAGGGTCTCAAATTTAGAAAACCAACTTATGCTTGCTTAAGGGGAAAGGTGAGTTGGGGTGCTGCATAAAACCAGAGATTGAAATGAGCACAGATAAAGTTCCTTAAGCCAAATATGGAATAGACAAGAGCTACTCCTTGCTCAACGAAATGGACTCAACACCCCATATTAAATGCCTAAGAGTGTACCTGACTAGGAAGTATCTTAAAACCTATGGATTGCTATGTCTCCGAAAGAGAATCAAGCGTGTGTACAGGGGCATAAACGCAGCAGTGATAGGACTGGAGAGGTTCGGTGAGCAAATGAAGACCCTTTGAAGTCATATTGCATGGTACCCATTCCACGGGTCTCAACTCTCCAGGTTTAAGGTATTCTTCCTTCAGCTAAAACATGTATGTGGAACCCAGAGTATGATCAACCATGTGATCGGGAGACGTGTTCCAATATGTGTCAGATTTCGTCCCCTGGTACTCAGGTGCAACATTCCAGACGCTTTACTAACACTCTCCCGACTTGGAGAGTCAGTGCCTTTAACCTCCTGTTTGGCCCAGTTTGCAATTTCTGCGGAAGATGAACAGGAATAGGGAGAACCAATGAGAGACTAGCTGGAGGTGTCTGGACGGGCAAATTTAACTCTCATTTCCCACCAGGAAGAGGAATTAACCAAAGGCTCAGTGTGCCGTGCCGGAACCAGATTAGGGCCTGAAGCAATCCTGCGGTGTTGTGGCCAGCTCACAAGAAAGCGACTTGAAGAAAGGAGCTCAGGGGCACTGTAATTCACAAACCTGCAGAGTTATAAATGACAGCTATCGTCCAAAAATATACTGAAGTAAGGCTGCCAAGAGGAATTGAAAGCGGGGCAGAATTGCAGGAAACCGATTTCAGGAGGTAGACTGGAATTGCATTGAAAGCATAGGAAAAGAGGCAGAACGTCCACAATGATGCACTTGGCCAAAAAGGGCGTATGCGTTTTTTCCTGAATATATTCAGGAAAAAACGCATACGCCCTTTTTGGCCAACCAAGCAAGCTTGCAAAGGAAATCTGCACTACAGTGAAGTCTCACTTCCCCCCGGTCAAAAGGGCGATCTGAAAAAAGTGTAAAATCCAGAAAGGCAGGAGAGGCCATGGAGAACTGGGAGCCTTGTTATGCTGATGGGCGGGATGTAAATTGCCAACAGCCACTCGGGAGAAGTGTATGGTGTTTCCTGAAACATCTAAAAAACAAAGCAACAGAGCCTAGGGCACTTCCACTTATGGTCCTATAGCTTAGGGAAATTAAAATCAAAAGACACAGCCACCCCAAAGGTTGGGACGGCTCTGTTTACAAGAACCTGGTTTACGGTACAAGTTCAATATCGCAGAAAGTGAAAAATGGAAAAAGAAGTAGTGGTACTTACGTACAATGCAATATCACTCAGCAATGAAATCTATGTCATCAGGCCCGTAGCAGCATAATGAGTGGATTCAGGTATGATGATTCTAACTGAAATAAGTCACACAGGAAAAGAAACATCATAAGATATCACTAATACACGGAATGTAAACTTGGCTACATAGGAACTGAATTACAAAACAGAACAGGGTCTCAAATTTAGAAAACCAACTTATGCTTGCTTAAGGGGAAAGGTGAGTTGGGGTGCTGCATAAAACCAGAGATTGAAATGAGCACAGATAAAGTTCCTTAAGCCAAATATGGAATAGACAAGAGCTACTCCTTGCTCAACGAAATGGACTCAACACCCCATATTAAATGCCTAAGAGGGTACCTGACTAGGAAGTATCTTAAAACCTATGGATTGCTATGTCTCCGAAAGAGAATCAAGCGTGTGTACAGGGGCATAAACGCAGCAGTGATAGGACTGGAGAGGTTCGGTGAGCAAATGAAGACCCTTTGAAGTCATATTGCATGGTACCCATTCCACGGGTCTCAACTCTCCAGGTTTAAGGTATTCTTCCTTCAGCTAAAACATGTATGTGGAACCCAGAGTATGATCAACCGTGTGATCGGGAGACGTGTTCCAATATGTGTCAGTTTTCGTCCCCTGGTACTCGGGTGCAACATTCCAGATGCTTTACTAACACTCTCCCGACTTGGAGAGTCAGTGCCTTTAACCTCCTGTTTGGCCCAGTTTGCAATTTCTGCGGAAGATGAACAGGAATAGGGAGAACCAATGAGAGACTAGCTGGAGGTGTCTGGACGGGCAAATTTAGCTCTCATTTCCCACCAGGAAGAGGAATTAACCAAAGGCTCAGCGTGCCATGCCGGAACCAGATTAGGGCCTGAAGCCATCCTGCGGTGTTGCGGCCAGCTCACAAGAAAGCGAGTTGAAGAAAGGAGGTCAGGGGCACTGTAATTCACAAACCTGCAGAGTTATAAATGACAGCTATCGTCCAAAAATATACTGAAGTAAGGCTGCCAAGAGGACTTGAAAGCGGGGCAGAATTGCAGGAAACCGATTTCAGGAGGTAGACAGGAATTGCATTTAAAGCATAGGAAAAGAGGCAGAACGTCCACAATGATGCACTTGGCCAAAAAGGGCGTATGCGTTTTTTCCTGAATATATTCAGGAAAAAACGCATACGCCCTTTTTGGCCAACCAAGCAAGGTTGCAAAGGAAATCTGCACTACAATGAAGTCTCAATTCCCCCCGGTCAAAAGGGCCATCTGAAAAAAGTGTAAAATCCAGAAAGGCAGGACAGGCCATGGAGAACTGGGAGCCTTGTTATGCTGATGGGCGGGATGTAAATTGCCAACAGCCACTCGGGAGAAGTGTATGGTGTTTCCTGAAACATCTAAAAAGCAAAGCAACAGAGCCTAGGGCACTTCCACTTATGGTCCTATAGCTTAGGGAAATTAAAATCAAAAGACACAGCCACCCCAAAGGTTGGGACGGCTCTGTTTACAAGAACCTGGTTTACGGTACAAGTTCAATATCGCAGAAAGTGAAAAATGGATAAAGAAGTTGTGGTACTTACGTACAATGCAATATCACTCAGCAATGAAATCTATGTCATCAGGCCCGTAGCAGCATAATGAGTGGATTCAGGTATGATGATTCTAACTGAAATAAGTCACACAGGAAAAGAAACATCATAAGATATCACTAATACACGGAATGTAAACTTGGCTACATAGGAACTGAATTACAAAACAGAACAGGGTCTCAAATTTAGAAAACCAACTTAAGCTTGCTTAAGGGGAAAGGTGAGTTGGGGTGCTGCATAAAACCAGAGATTGAAATGAGCACAGATAAAGTTCCTTAAGCCAAATATGGAATAGACAAGAGCTACTCCTTGCTCAACGAAATGGACTCAACACCCCATATTAAATGCCTAAGAGTGTACCTGACTAGGAAGTATCTTAAAACCTATGGATTGCTATGTCTCCGAAAGAGAATCAAGCGTGTGTACAGGGGCATAAACGCAGCAGTGATAGGACTGGAGAGGTTCGGTGAGCAAATGAAGACCCTTTGAAGTCATATTGCATGGTACCCATTCCACGGGTCTCAACTCTCCAGGTTTAAGGTATTCTTCCTTCAGCTAAAACATGTATGTGGAACCCAGAGTATGATCAACCATGTGATCGGGAGACGTGTTCCAATATGTGTCAGATTTCGTCCCCTGGTACTCAGGTGCAACATTCCAGACGCTTTACTAACACTCTCCCGACTTGGAGAGTCAGTGCCTTTAACCTCCTGTTTGGCCCAGTTTGCAATTTCTGCGGAAGATGAACAGGAATAGGGAGAACCAATGAGAGACTAGCTGGAGGTGTCTGGACGGGCAAATTTAACTCTCATTTCCCACCAGGAAGAGGAATTAACCAAAGGCTCAGTGTGCCGTGCCGGAACCAGATTAGGGCCTGAAGCAATCCTGCGGTGTTGTGGCCAGCTCACAAGAAAGCGACTTGAAGAAAGGAGCTCAGGGGCACTGTAATTCACAAACCTGCAGAGTTATAAATGACAGCTATCGTCCAAAAATATACTGAAGTAAGGCTGCCAAGAGGAATTGAAAGCGGGGCAGAATTGCAGGAAACCGATTTCAGGAGGTAGACTGGAATTGCATTGAAAGCATAGGAAAAGAGGCAGAACGTCCACAATGATGCACTTGGCCAAAAAGGGCGTATGCGTTTTTTCCTGAATATATTCAGGAAAAAACGCATACGCCCTTTTTGGCCAACCAAGCAAGCTTGCAAAGGAAATCTGCACTACAGTGAAGTCTCACTTCCCCCCGGTCAAAAGGGCGATCTGAAAAAAGTGTAAAATCCAGAAAGGCAGGAGAGGCCATGGAGAACTGGGAGCCTTGTTATGCTGATGGGCGGGATGTAAATTGCCAACAGCCACTCGGGAGAAGTGTATGGTGTTTCCTGAAACATCTAAAAAACAAAGCAACAGAGCCTAGGGCACTTCCACTTATGGTCCTATAGCTTAGGGAAATTAAAATCAAAAGACACAGCCACCCCAAATGTTGGGACGGCTCTGTTTACAAGAACCTGGTTTACGGTACAAGTTCAATATCGCAGAAAGTGAAAAATGGAAAAAGAAGTAGTGGTACTTACGTACAATGCAATATCACTCAGCAATGAAATCTATGTCATCAGGCCCGTAGCAGCATAATGAGTGGATTCAGGTATGATGATTCTAACTGAAATAAGTCACACAGGAAAAGAAACATCATAAGATATCACTAATACACGGAATGTAAACTTGGCTACATAGGAACTGAATTACAAAACAGAACAGGGTCTCAAATTTAGAAAACCAACTTATGCTTGCTTAAGGGGAAAGGTGAGTTGGGGTGCTGCATAAAACCAGAGATTGAAATGAGCACAGATAAAGTTCCTTAAGCCAAATATGGAATAGACAAGAGCTACTCCTTGCTCAACGAAATGGACTCAACACCCCATATTAAATGCCTAAGAGGGTACCTGACTAGGAAGTATCTTAAAACCTATGGATTGCTATGTCTCCGAAAGAGAATCAAGCGTGTGTACAGGGGCATAAACGCAGCAGTGATAGGACTGGAGAGGTTCGGTGAGCAAATGAAGACCCTTTGAAGTCATATTGCATGGTACCCATTCCACGGGTCTCAACTCTCCAGGTTTAAGGTATTCTTCCTTCAGCTAAAACATGTATGTGGAACCCAGAGTATGATCAACCGTGTGATCGGGAGACGTGTTCCAATATGTGTCAGTTTTCGTCCCCTGGTACTCGGGTGCAACATTCCAGATGCTTTACTAACACTCTCCCGACTTGGAGAGTCAGTGCCTTTAACCTCCTGTTTGGCCCAGTTTGCAATTTCTGCGGAAGATGAACAGGAATAGGGAGAACCAATGAGAGACTAGCTGGAGGTGTCTGGACGGGCAAATTTAGCTCTCATTTCCCACCAGGAAGAGGAATTAACCAAAGGCTCAGCGTGCCATGCCGGAACCAGATTAGGGCCTGAAGCCATCCTGCGGTGTTGCGGCCAGCTCACAAGAAAGCGACTTGAAGAAAGGAGCTCGGGGCACTGTAATTCACAAACCTGCAGAGTTATAAATGACAGCTATCGTCCAAAAATATACTGAAGTAAGGCTGCCAAGAGGACTTGAAAGCGGGGCAGAATTGCAGGAAACCGATTTCAGGAGGTAGACAGGAATTGCATTTAAAGCATAGGAAAAGAGGCAGAACGTCCACAATGATGCACTTGGCCAAAAAGGGCGTATGCGTTTTTTCCTGAATATATTCAGGAAAAAACGCATACGCCCTTTTTGGCCAACCAAGCAAGGTTGCAAAGGAAATCTGCACTACAATGAAGTCTCAATTCCCCCCGGTCAAAAGGGCCATCTGAAAAAAGTGTAAAATCCAGAAAGGCAGGACAGGCCATGGAGAACTGGGAGCCTTGTTATGCTGATGGGCGGGATGTAAATTGCCAACAGCCACTCGGGAGAAGTGTATGGTGTTTCCTGAAACATCTAAAAAGCAAAGCAACAGAGCCTAGGGCACTTCCACTTATGGTCCTATAGCTTAGGGAAATTAAAATCAAAAGACACAGCCACCCCAAAGGTTGGGACGGCTCTGTTTACAAGAACCTGGTTTACGGTACAAGTTCAATATCGCAGAAAGTGAAAAATGGATAAAGAAGTTGTGGTACTTACGTACAATGCAATATCACTCAGCAATGAAATCTATGTCATCAGGCCCGTAGCAGCATAATGAGTGGATTCAGGTATGATGATTCTAACTGAAATAAGTCACACAGGAAAAGAAACATCATAAGATATCACTAATACACGGAATGTAAACTTGGCTACATAGGAACTGAATTACAAAACAGAACAGGGTCTCAAATTTAGAAAACCAACTTATGCTTGCTTAAGGGGAAAGGTGAGTTGGGGTGCTGCATAAAACCAGAGATTGAAATGAGCACAGATAAAGTTCCTTAAGCCAAATATGGAATAGACAAGAGCTACTCCTTGCTCAACGAAATGGACTCAACACCCCATATTAAATGCCTAAGAGTGTACCTGACTAGGAAGTATCTTAAAACCTATGGATTGCTATGTCTCCGAAAGAGAATCAAGCGTGTGTACAGGGGCATAAACGCAGCAGTGATAGGACTGGAGAGGTTCGGTGAGCAAATGAAGACCCTTTGAAGTCATATTGCATGGTACCCATTCCACGGGTCTCAACTCTCCAGGTTTAAGGTATTCTTCCTTCAGCTAAAACATGTATGTGGAACCCAGAGTATGATCAACCGTGTGATCGGGAGACGTGTTCCAATATGTGTCAGATTTCGTCCCCTGGTACTCGGGTGCAACATTCCAGACGCTTTACTAACACTCTCCCGACTTGGAGAGTCAGTGCCTTTAACCTCCTGTTTGGCCCAGTTTGCAATTTCTGCGGAAGATGAACAGGAATAGGGAGAACCAATGAGAGACTAGCTGGAGGTGTCTGGACGGGCAAATTTAACTCTCATTTCCCACCAGGAAGAGGAATTAACCAAAGGCTCAGTGTGCCGTGCCGGAACCAGATTAGGGCCTGAAGCAATCCTGCGGTGTTGTGGCCAGCTCACAAGAAAGCGACTTGAAGAAAGGAGCTCAGGGGCACTGTAATTCACAAACCTGCAGAGTTATAAATGACAGCTATCGTCCAAAAATATACTGAAGTAAGGCTGCCAAGAGGAATTGAAAGCGGGGCAGAATTGCAGGAAACCGATTTCAGGAGGTAGACTGGAATTGCATTGAAAGCATAGGAAAAGAGGCAGAACGTCCACAATGATGCACTTGGCCAAAAAGGGCGTATGCGTTTTTTCCTGAATATATTCAGGAAAAAACGCATACGCCCTTTTTGGCCAACCAAGCAAGCTTGCAAAGGAAATCTGCACTACAGTGAAGTCTCACTTCCCCCCGGTCAAAAGGGCGATCTGAAAAAAGTGTAAAATCCAGAAAGGCAGGAGAGGCCATGGAGAACTGGGAGCCTTGTTATGCTGATGGGCGGGATGTAAATTGCCAACAGCCACTCGGGAGAAGTGTATGGTGTTTCCTGAAACATCTAAAAAACAAAGCAACAGAGCCTAGGGCACTTCCACTTATGGTCCTATAGCTTAGGGAAATTAAAATCAAAAGACACAGCCACCCCAAATGTTGGGACGGCTCTGTTTACAAGAACCTGGTTTACGGTACAAGTTCAATATCGCAGAAAGTGAAAAATGGAAAAAGAAGTAGTGGTACTTACGTACAATGCAATATCACTCAGCAATGAAATCTATGTCATCAGGCCCGTAGCAGCATAATGAGTGGATTCAGGTATGATGATTCTAACTGAAATAAGTCACACAGGAAAAGAAACATCATAAGATATCACTAATACACGGAATGTAAACTTGGCTACACAGGAACTGAATTACAAAACAGAACAGGGTCTCAAATTTAGAAAACCAACTTATGCTTGCTTAAGGGGAAAGGTGAGTTGGGGTGCTGCATAAAACCAGAGATTGAAATCAGCACAGATAAAGTTCCTTAAGCCAAATATGGAAAAGACAAGAGCTACTCCTTGCTCAACGAAATGGACTCAACACCCCATATTAAATGCCTAAGAGTGTACCTGACTAGGAATTATCTTAAAACCTATGGATTGCTATGTCTCTGAAAGAGAATCAAGCGTGTGTACAGGGGCATAAACGCAGCAGTGATAGGACTGGAGAGGTTCGGTGAGCAAATGAAGACCCTTTGAAGTCATATTGCATGGTACCCATTCCACGGGTCTCAACTCTCCAGGTTTAAGGTATTCTTCCTTCAGCTAAAACATGCATGTGGAACCCAGAGTATGATCAACCGTGTGATCGGGAGACGTGTTCCACTATGTCTCAGTTTTCGTCCCCTGGTACTCGGGTGCATCATTCCAGACGCTTTACTAACACTCTCCCGACTTGGAGAGTCAGTGCCTTTAACCTCCTGTTTGGCCCAGTTTGCAATTTCTGCGGAAGATGAACAGGAATAGGGAGAACCAATGAGAGACTAGCTGGAGGTGTCTGGACGGGCAAATTTAACTCTCATTTCCCACCAGGAAGAGGAATTAACCAAAGGCTCAGCGTGCCGTGCCGGAACCAGATTAGGGCCTGAAGCCATCCTGCGGTGTTGCGGCCAGCTCACGAGAAAGCGAGTTGAAGAAAGGAGCTCAGGGGCACTGTAATTCACAAACCTGCAGAGTTATAAATGACAGCTATCGTCCAAAAATATACTGAAGTAAGGCTGCCAAGAGGACTTGAAAGTGGGGCAGAATTGCAGGAAACCGATTTCAGGAGGTAGACTGGAATTGCATTTAAAGCATAGGAAAAGAGGCAGAACGTCCACAATGATGCACTTGGCCAAAAAGAGCGTATGCGTTTTTTCCTGAATATATTCAGGAAAAAACGCATACGCCCTTTTTGGCCAACCAAGCAAGCTTGCAAAGGAAATCTGCACTACAATGAAGTCTCACTTCCCCCCGGTCAAAAGGGCCATCTGAAAAAAGTGTAAAATCCAGAAAGGCAGGACAGGCCATGGAGAACTGGGAGCCTTGTTATGCTGATGGGCGGGATGTAAATTGCCAACAGCCACTCGGGAGAAGTGTATGGTGTTTCCTGAAACATCTAAAAAACAAAGCAACAGAGCCTAGGGCACTTCCACTTATGGTCCTATAGCTTAGGGAAATTAAAATCAAAAAGACACAGCCACCCCAAAGGTTGGGACGGCTCTGTTTACAAGAACCTGGTTTACGGTACAAGTTCAATATCGCAGAAAGTGAAAAATGGATAAAGAAGTTGTGGTACTTACGTACAATGCAGTATCACTCAGCAATGAAATCTATGTCATCACGTCCGTAGCATCATAATGAGCGGATTCAGGTACGATGATTCTAACTGAAATAAGTCACACAGGAAAAGAAACATCATAAGATACACTAATACACGGAATGTAACCTTGGCTACACAGGAACTGAATTACAAAACAGAACAGGGTCTCAAATTTAGAAAACCAACTTATGCTTGCTTAAGGGGAAAGGTGAGTTGGGGTGCTGCATAAAACCAGAGATTGAAATGAGCACAGATAAAGTTCCTTAAGCCAAATATGGAATAGACAAGAGCTACTCCTTGCTCAACGAAATGGACTCAACACCCCATATTAAATGCCTAAGAGTGTACCTGACTAGGAAGTATCTTAAAACCTATGGATTGCTATGTCTCTGAAAGAGAATCAAGTGTGTGTACAGGGGCATAAACGCAGCAGTGATAGGATTGGAGAGGTTCGGTGAGCAAATGAAGACCCTTTGAAGTCATATTGCATGGTACCCATTCCACGGGTCTCAACTCTCCAGGTTTAAGGTATTCTTCCTTCAGCTAAAACATGCATGTGGAACCCAGAGTATGATCAACCGTGTGATCGGGAGACTTGTTCCAATATGTCTCAGTTTTCGTCCCCTGGTACTCGGGTGCAACATTCCAGACGCTTTAGTAACACTCTCCTGTCTTGGAGAGACAGTGCCTTTAACCTCCTGTTTGGCCCAGTTTGCAATTTCTGCGGAAGATGAACAGGAATAGGGAGAACCAATGACAGACTAGCTGGAGGTGTCTGGACGGGCAAATTTAACTCTCATTTCCCACCAGGAAGAGGAATTAACCAAAGGCTCAGCGTGCCGTGCCGGAACCAGATTAGGGCCTGAAGCCATCCTGCGGTGTTGCGGCCAGCTCACGAGAAAGCGAGTTGAAGAAAGGAGCTCAGGGGCACTGTAATTCACAAACCTGCAGAGTTATAAATGACAGCTATCGTCCAAAAATATACTGAAGTAAGGCTGCCAAGAGGACTTGAAAGCGGGGCAGAATTGCAGGAAACCGATTTCAGGAGGTAGACTGCAATTGCATTTAAAGCATAGGAAAAGAGGCAGAACGTCCACAATGATGCACTTGGCCAAAAAGGGCGTATGCGTTTTTTCCTGAATATATTCAGGAAAAAACGCATACGCCCTTTTTGGCCAACCAAGCAAGCTTGCAAAGGAAATCTGCACTACAATGAAGTCTCACTTCCCCCCGGTCAAAAGGGCCATCTGAAAAAAGTGTAAAATCCAGAAAGGCAGGACAGGCCATGGAGAACTGGGAGCCTTGTTATGCTGATGGGCGGGATGTAAATTGCCAACAGCCACTCGGGAGAAGTGTATGGTGTTTCCTGAAACATCTAAAAAACAAAGCAACAGAGCCTAGGGCACTTCCACTTATGGTCCTATAGCTTAGGGAAATTAAAATCAAAAAGACACAGCCACCCCAAAGGTTGGGACGGCTCTGTTTACAAGAACCTGGTTTACGGTACAAGTTCAATATCGCAGAAAGTGAAAAATGGATAAAGAAGTTGTGGTACTTACGTACAATGCAGTATCACTCAGCAATGAAATCTATGTCATCAGGCCCGTAGCAGCATAATGAGTGGATTCAGGTACGATGATTCTAACTGAAATAAGTCACACAGGAAAAGAAACATCATAAGATATCACTAATACACGGAATGTAACCTTGGCTACACAGGAACTGAATTACAAAACAGAACAGGGTCTCAAATTTAGAAAACCAACTTATGCTTGCTTAAGGGGAAAGGTGAGTTGGGGTGCTGCATAAAACCAGAGATTGAAATGAGCACAGATAAAGTTCCTTAAGCCAAATATGGAATAGACAAGAGCTACTCCTTGCTCAACGAAATGGACTCAACACCCCATATTAAATGCCTAAGAGTGTACCTGACTAGGAAGTATCTTAAAACCTATGGATTGCTATGTCTCTGAAAGAGAATCAAGTGTGTGTACAGGGGCATAAACGCAGCAGTGATAGGATTGGAGAGGTTCGGTGAGCAAATGAAGACCCTTTGAAGTCATATTGCATGGTACCCATTCCACGGGTCTGAACTCTCCAGGTTTAAGGTATTCTTCCTTCAGATAAAACATGCATGTGGAACCCAGAGTATGATCAACCGTGTGATCGGGAGACGTGTTCCAATATGTCTCAGTTTTCGTCCCCTGGTACTCGGGTGCAACATTCCAGACGCTTTAGTAACACTCTCCCGTCTTGGAGAGACAGTGCCTTTAACCTCCTGTTTGGCCCATTTTGCAATTTCTGCGGAAGATGAACAGGAATAGGGAGAACCAATGAGAGACTAGCTGGAGGTGTCTGGACGGGCAAATTTAACTCTCATTTCCCACCAGGAAGAGGAATTAACCAAAGGCTCAGCGTGCCGTGCCGGAACCAGATTAGGGCCTGAAGCCATCCTGCGGTGTTGCGGCCAGCTCACGAGAAAGCGAGTTGAAGAAAGGAGCTCAGGGGCACTGTAATTCACAAACCTGCAGAGTTATAAATGACAGCTATCGTCCAAAAATATACTGAAGTAAGGCTGCCAAGAGGACTTGAAAGCGGGGCAGAATTGCAGGAAACCGATTTCAGGAGGTAGACTGGAATTGCATTTAAAGCATAGGAAAAGAGGCAGAACGTCCACAATGATGCACTTGGCCAAAAAGGGCGTATGCGTTTTTTCCTGAATATATTCAGGAAAAAACGCATACGCCCTTTTTGGCCAACCAAGCAAGGTTGCAAAGGAAATCTGCACTACAATGAAGTCTCACTTCCCCACGGTCAAAAGGGCCATCTGAAAAAAGTGTAAAATCCAGAAAGGCAGGACAGGCCATGGAGAACTGGGAGCCTTGTTATGCTGATGGGCGGGATGTAAATTGCCAACAGCCACTCGGGAGAAGTGTATGGTGTTTCCTGAAACATCTAAAAAACAAAGCAACAGAGCCTAGGGCACTTCCACTTATGGTCCTATAGCTTAGGGAAATTAAAATCAAGAAGACACAGCCACCCCAAAGGTTGGGACGGCTCTGTTTACAAGAACCTGGTTTACGGTACAAGTTCAATATCGCAGAAAGTGAAAAATGGATAAAGAAGTTGTGGTACTTACGTACAATGCAATATCACTCAGCAATGAAATCTATGTCATCAGGCCCGTAGCAGCATAATGAGTGGATTCAGGTACGATGATTCTAACTGAAATAAGTCACACAGAAAAAGAAACATCATAAGATATCACTAATACACGGAATGTAACCTTGGCTACACAGGAACTGAATTACAAAACAGAACAGGGTCTCAAATTTAGAAAACCAACTTATGCTTGCTTAAGGGGAAAGGTGAGTTGGGGTGCTGCATAAAACCAGAGATTGAAATGAGCACAGATAAAGTTCCTTAAGCCAAATATGGAATAGACAAGAGCTACTCCTTGCTCAACGAAATGGACTCAACACCCCATATTAAATGCCTAAGAGTGTACCTGACTAGGAAGTATCTTAAAACCTATGGATTGCTATGTCTCTGAAAGAGAATCAAGTGTGTGTACAGGGGCATAAACGCAGCAGTGATAGGATTGGAGAGGTTCGGTGAGCAAATGAAGACCCTTTGAAGTCATATTGCATGGTACCCATTCCACGGGTCTCAACTCTCCAGGTTTAAGGTATTCTTCCTTCAGCTAAAACATGCATGTGGAACCCAGAGTATGATCAACCGTGTGATCAGGAGACGTGTTCCAATATGTCTCAGTTTTCGTCCCCTGGTACTCGGGTGCAACATTCCAGACGCTTTACTAACACTCTCCCGACCTGGAGAGTCAGTGCCTTTAACCTCCTGTTTGGCCCAGTTTGCAATTTCTGCGGAAGATGAACAGGAATAGGGAGAACCAATGACAGACTAGCTGGAGGTGTCTGGACGGGCAAATTTAACTCTCATTTCCCACCAGGAAGAGGAATTAACCAAAGGCTCAGCGTGCCGTGCCGGAACCAGTTTAGGGCCTGAAGCAGTCCTGCGGTGATGCGGCCAGCTCACAAGAAAGCGAGTTGAAGAAAGGAGCTCAGGGGCACTGTAATTCACAAACCTGCAGAGTTATAAATGACAGCTATCGTCCAAAAATATACTGAAGTAAGGCTGCCAAGAGGACTTGAAAGCGGGGCAGAATTGCAGGAAACCGATTTCAGGAGGTAGACTGGAATTGCATTTAAAGCATAGGAAAAGAGGCAGAACGTCCACAATGATGCACTTGGCCAAAAAGGGCGTATGCGTTTTTTCCTGAATATATTCAGGAAAAAACGCATACGCCCTTTTTGGCCAACCAAGCAAGGTTGCAAAGGAAATCTGCACTACAGTGAAGTCTCACTTCCCCCCGGTCAAAAGGGCCATCTGAAAAAAGTGTAAAATCCAGAAAGGCAGGACAGGCCATGGAGAACTGGTAGCCTTGTTATGCTGATGGGCGGGATGTAAATTGCCAACAGCCACTCGGGAGAAGTGTATGGTGTTTCCTGAAACATCTAAAAAACAAAGCAACAGAGCCTAGGGCACTTCCACTTATGGTCCTATAGCTTAGGGAAATTAAAATCAAAAAGACACAGCCACCCCAAAGGTTGGGACGGCTCTGTTTACAAGAACCTGGTTTACGGTACAAGTTCAATATCGCAGAAAGTGAAAAATGGATAAAGAAGTTGTGGTACTTACGTACAATGCAGTATCACTCAGCAATGAAATCTATGTCATCAGGCCCGTAGCAGCATAATGAGTGGATTCAGGTACGATGATTCTAACTGAAATAAGTCACACAGGAAAAGAAACATCATAAGATATCACTAATAAACGGAATGTAACCTTGGCTACACAGGAACTGAATTACAAAACAGAACAGGGTCTCAAATTTAGAAAACCAACTTATGCTTGCTTAAGGGGAAAGGTGAGTTGGGGTGCTGCATAAAACCAGAGATTGAAATGAGCACAGATAAAGTTCCTTAAGCCAAATATGGAATAGACAAGAGCTACTCCTTGCTCAACGAAATGGACTCAACACCCCATATTAAATGCCTAAGAGTGTACCTGACTAGGAAGTATCTTAAAACCTATGGATTGCTATGTCTCTGAAAGAGAATCAAGTGTGTGTACAGGGGCATAAACGCAGCAGTGATAGGATTGGAGAGGTTCGGTGAGCAAATGAAGACCCTTTGAAGTCATATTGCATGGTACCCATTCCACGGGTCTCAACTCTCCAGGTTTAAGGTATTCTTCCTTCAGCTAAAACATGCATGTGGAACCCAGAGTATGATCAACCGTGTGATCGGGAGACGTGTTCCAATATGTCTCAGTTTTCGTCCCCTGGTACTCGGGTGCAACATTCCAGACGCTTTACTAACACTCTCCCGACTTGGAGAGTCAGTGCCTTTAACCTCCTGTTTGGCCCAGTTTGCAATTTCTGTGGAAGATGAACAGGAATAGGGAGAACCAATGACAGACTAGCTGGAGGTGTCTGGACGGGCAAATTTAACTCTCATTTCCCACCAGGAAGAGGAATTAACCAAAGGCTCAGCGTGCCGTGCCGGAACCAGATTAGGGCCTGAAGCCATCCTGCGGTGTTGCGGCCAGCTCACGAGAAAGCGACTTGAAGAAAGGAGCTCAGGGGCACTGTAATTCACAAACCTGCAGAGTTATAAATGACAGCTATCGTCCAAAAATATACTGAAGTAAGGCTGCCAAGAGGACTTGAAAGCGGGGCAGAATTGCAGGAAACCGATTTCAGGAGGTAGACTGGAATTGCATTTAAAGCATAGGAAAAGAGGCAGAACGTCCACAATGATGCACTTGGCCAAAAAGGGCGTATGCGTTTTTTCCTGAATATATTCAGGAAAAAACGCATACGCCCTTTTTGGCCAACCAAGCAAGGTTGCAAAGGAAATCTGCACTACAGTGAAGTCTCACTTCCCCCCGGTCAAAAGGGCCATCTGAAAAAAGTGTAAAATCCAGAAAGGCAGGACAGGCCATGGAGAACTGGGAGCCTTGTTATGCTGATGGGCGGGATGTAAATTGCCAACAGCCACTCGGGAGAAGTGTATGGTGTTTCCTGAAACATCTAAAAAACAAAGCAACAGAGCCTAGGGCACTTCCACTTATGGTCCTATAGCTTAGGGAAATTAAAATCAAAAAGACACAGCCACCCCAAAGGTTGGGACGGCTCTGTTTACAAGAACCTGGTTTACGGTACAAGTTCAATATCGCAGAAAGTGAAAAATGGATAAAGAAGTTGTGGTACTTACGTACAATGCAGTATCACTCAGCAATGAAATCTATGTCATCACGTCCGTAGCATCATAATGAGCGGATTCAGGTACGATGATTCTAACTGAAATAAGTCACACAGGAAAAGAAACATCATAAGATATCACTAATACACGGAATGTAACCTTGGCTACACAGGAACTGAATTACAAAACAGAACAGGGTCTCAAATTTAGAAAACCAACTTATGCTTGCTTAAGGGGAAAGGTGAGTTGGGGTGCTGCATAAAACCAGAGATTGAAATGAGCACAGATAAAGTTCCTTAAGCCAAATATGGAATAGACAAGAGCTACTCCTTGCTCAACGAAATGGACTCAACACCCCATATTAAATGCCTAAGAGTGTACCTGACTAGGAAGTATCTTAAAACCTATGGATTGCTATGTCTCTGAAAGAGAATCAAGTGTGTGTACAGGGGCATAAACGCAGCAGTGATAGGATTGGAGAGGTTCGGTGAGCAAATGAAGACCCTTTGAAGTCATATTGCATGGTACCCATTCCACGGGTCTCAACTCTCCAGGTTTAAGGTATTCTTCCTTCAGCTAAAACATGCATGTGGAACCCAGAGTATGATCAACCGTGTGATCGGGAGACGTGTTCCAATATGTCTCAGTTTTCGTCCCCTGGTACTTGGGTGCAACATTCCAGACGCTTTAGTAACACTCTCCTGTCTTGGAGAGACAGTGCCTTTAACCTCCTGTTTGGCCCAGTTTGCAAATTCTGCGGAAGATGAACAGGAATAGGGAGAACCAATGACAGACTAGCTGGAGGTGTCTGGACGGGCAAATTTAACTCTCATTTCCCACCAGGAAGAGGAATTAACCAAAGGCTCAGCGTGCCGTGCCGGAACCAGATTAGGGCCTGAAGCCATCCTGCGGTGTTGCAGCCAGCTCATGAGAAAGCGAGTTGAAGAAAGGAGCTCAGGGGCACTGTAATTCACAAACCTGCAGAGTTATAAATGACAGCTATCGTCCAAAAATATACTGAAGTAAGGCTGCCAAGAGGACTTGAAAGCGGGGCAGAATTGCAGGAAACCGATTTCAGGAGGTAGACTGGAATTGCATTTAAAGCATAGGAAAAGAGGCAGAACGTCCACAATGATGCACTTGGCCAAAAAGGGCGTATGCGTTTTTTCCTGAATATATTCAGGAAAAAACGCATACGCCCTTTTTGGCCAACCAAGCAAGCTTGCAAAGGAAATCTGCACTACAATGAAGTCTCACTTCCCCCCGGTCAAAAGGGCCATCTGAAAAAAGTGTAAAATCCAGAAAGGCAGGACAGGCCATGGAGAACTGGGAGCCTTGTTATGCTGATGGGCGGGATGTAAATTGCCAACAGCCACTCGGGAGAAGTGTATGGTGTTTCCTGAAACATCTAAAAATCAAAGCAACAGAGCCTAGGGCAATTCCACTTATGGTCCTATAGCTTAGGGAAATTAAAATCAAAAAGACACAGCCACCCCAAAGGTTGGGACAGCTCTGTTTACAAGAACCTGGTTTACGGTACAAGTTCAATATCGCAGAAAGTGAAAAATGGATAAAGAAGTTGTGGTACTTACGTACAATGCAGTATTACTCAGCAAAGAAATCTATGTCATCAGGCCCGTAGCAGCATAATGAGTGGATTCAGGTACGATGATTCTAACTGAAATAAGTCACACAGGAAAAGAAACATCATAAGATATCACTAATACACGGAATGTAACCTTGGCTACACAGGAACTGAATTACAAAACAGAACAGGGTCTCAAATTTAGAAAACCAACTTATGCTTGCTTAAGGGGAAAGGTGAGTTGGGGTGCTGCATAAAACCAGAGATTGAAATGAGCACAGATAAAGTTCCTTAAGCCAAATATGGAATAGACAAGAGCTACTCCTTGCTCAACGAAATGGACTCAACACCCCATATTAAATGCTTAAGAGTGTACCTGACTAGGAAGTATCTTAAAACCTATGGATTGCTATGTCTCCGAAAGAGAATCAAGCGTGTGTACAGGGGCATAAACGCAGCAGTGATAGGATTGGAGAGGTTCGGTGAGCAAATGAAGACCCTTTGAAGTCATATTGCATGGTACCCATTCCACGGGTCTCAACTCTCCAGGTTTAAGGTATTCTTCCTTCAGCTAAAACATGTATGTGGAACCCAGAGTATGATCAACCATGTGATCGGGAGACGTGTTCCAATATGTGTCAGATTTCGTCCCCTGGTACTCAGGTGCAACATTCCAGACGCTTTACTAACACTCTCCCGACTTGGAGAGTCAGTGCCTTTAACCTCCTGTTTGGCCCAGTTTGCAATTTCTGCGGAAGATGAACAGGAATAGGGAGAACCAATGACAGACTAGCTGGAGGTGTCTGGACGGGCAAATTTAACTCTCATTTCCCACCAGGAAGAGGAATTAACCAAAGGCTCAGCGTGCCGTGCCGGAACCAGATTAGGGCCTGAAGCCATCCTGCGGTGCTGTGGCCAGCTCACAAGAAAGCGACTTGAAGAAAGGAGCTCAGGGACACTGTAATTCACAAACCTGCAGAGTTATAAATGACAGCTATCGTCCAAAAATATACTGAAGTAAGGCTGCCAAGAGGACTTGAAAGCGGGGCAGAATTGCAGGAAACCGATTTCAGGAGGTAGACTGGAATTGCATTGAAAGCATAGGAAAAGAGGCAGAACGTCCACAATGATGCACTTGGCCAAAAAGGGCGTATGCGTTTTTTCCTGAATATATTCAGGAAAAAACGCATACGCCCTTTTTGGCCAACCAAGCAAGCTTGCAAAGGAAATCTGCACTACAGTGAAGTCTCACTTCCCCCCGGTCAAAAGGGCCATCTGAAAAAAGTGTAAAATCCAGAAAGGCAGGACAGGCCATTGAGAACTGGGAGCCTTGTTATGCTGATGGGCGGGATGTAAATTGCCAACAGCCACTCGGGAGAAGTGTATGGTGTTTCCTGAAACATCTAAAAAACAAAGCAACAGAGCCTAGGGCACTTCCACTTATGGTCCTATAGCTTAGGGAAATTAAAATCAAAAGACACAGCCACCCCAAATGTTGGGACGGCTCTGTTTACAAGAACCTGGTTTACGGTACAAGTTCAATATCGCAGAAAGTGAAAAATGGATAAAGAAGTTGTGGTACTTACGTACAATGCAATATCACTCAGCAATGAAATCTATGTCATCAGGCCCGTAGCAGCATAATGAGTGGATTCAGGTATGATGATTCTAACTGAAATAAGTCACACAGGAAAAGAAACATCATAAGATATCACTAATACACGGAATGTAAACTTGGCTACATAGGAACTGAATTACAAAACAGAACAGGGTCTCAAATTTAGAAAACCAACTTATGCTTGCTTAAGTGGAAAGGTGAGTTGGGGTGCTGCATAAAACCAGAGATTGAAATGAGCACAGATAAAGTTCCTTAAGCCAAATATGGAATAGACAAGAGCTACTCCTTGCTCAACGAAATGGACTCAACACCCCATATTAAATGCCTAAGAGTGTACCTGACTAGGAAGTATCTTAAAACCTATGGATTGCTATGTCTCCGAAAGAGAATCAAGCGTGTGTACAGGGGCATAAACGCAGCAGTGATAGGACTGGAGAGGTTCGGTGAGCAAATGAAGACCCTTTGAAGTCATATTGCATGGTACCCATTCCACGGGTCTCAACTCTCCAGGTTTAAGGTATTCTTCCTTCAGCTAAAACATGTATGTCGAACCCAGAGTATGATCAACCGTGTGATCGGGAGACGTGTTCCAATATGTGTCAGTTTTCATCCCCTGGTACTCGGGTGCAACATTCCAGACGCTTTACTAACACTCTCCCGACTTGGAGAGTCAGTGCCTTTAACCTCCTGTTTGGCCCAGTTTGCAATTTGTGCAGAAGATGAACAGGTATAGAGAGAACCAATGAGAGACTAGCTGGAGGTGTCTGGACGGGCAAATTTAACTCTCATTTCCCACCAGGAAGAGGAATTAACCAAAGGCTCAGCGTGCCGTGCCGGAACCAGATTAGGGCCTGAAGCCATCCTGCGGTGTTGCGGCCAGCTCACGAGAAAGCGAGTTGAAGAAAGGAGCTCAGGGGCACTGTAATTCACAAACCTGCAGAGTTATAAATGACAGCTATCGTCCAAAAATATACTGAAGTAAGGCTGCCAAGAGGACTTGAAAGCGGGGCAGAATTGCAGGAAACCGATTTCAGGAGGTAGACTGGAATTGCATTGAAAGCATAGGAAAAGAGGCAGAACGTCTACAATGATGCATTTGGCCAAAAAGGGCGTATGCGTTTTTTCCTGAGCTTGCAAAGGAAATCTGCACTACAATGAAGTCTCACTTCCCCCCGGTCAAAAGGGCCATCTGAAAAAAGTGTAAAATGCAGAAAGGCAGGACAGGCCATGGAGAACTGGGAGCCTTGTTATGCTGATGGGCGGGATGTCAATTGCCAACAGCCACTCGGGAGAAGTGTATGGTGTTTCCTGAAACATCTAAAAAACAAAGCAACAGAGCCTAGGGCACTTCCACTTATGGTCCTATAGCTTAGGGAAATTAAAATCAAAAAGACACAGCCACCCCAAAGGTTGGGACGGCTCTGTTTACAAGAACCTGGTTTACGGTACAAGTTCAATATCGCAGAAAGTGAAAAATGGATAAAGAAGTTGTGGTACTTACGTACAATGCAATATCACTCAGCAATGAAATCTATGTCATCAGGCCCGTAGCAGCATAATGAGTGGATTCAGGTATGATGATTCTAACTGAAATAAGTCACACAGGAAAAGAAACATCATAAGATATCAATAATACACGGAATGTAACCTTGGCTACACAGGAACTGAATTACAAAACAGAACAGGGTCTCAAATTTAGAAAACCAACTTATGCTTGCTTAAGGGGAAAGGTGAGTTGGGGTGCTGCATAAAACCAGAGATTGAAATGAGCACAGATAAAGTTCCTTAAGCCAAATATGGAATAGACAAGAGCTACTCCTTGCTCAACGAAATGGACTCAACACCCCATATTAAATGCTTAAGAGTGTACCTGACTAGGAAGTATCTTAAAACCTATGGATTGCTATGTCTCCGAAAGAGAATCAAGCGTGTGTACAGGGGCATAAACGCAGCAGTGATAGGATTGGAGAGGTTCGGTGAGCAAATGAAGACCCTTTGAAGTCATATTGCATGGTACCCATTCCACGGGTCTCAACTCTCCAGGTTTAAGGTATTCTTCCTTCAGCTAAAACATGTATGTGGAACCCAGAGTATGATCAACCATGTGATCGGGAGACGTGTTCCAATATGTGTCAGATTTCGTCCCCTGGTACTCAGGTGCAACATTTCAGACGCTTTACTAACACTCTCCCGACTTGGAGAGTCAGTGCCTTTAACCTCCTGTTTGGCCCAGTTTGCAATTTCTGCGGAAGATGAACAGGAATAGGGAGAACCAATGACAGACTAGCTGGAGGTGTCTGGACGGGCAAATTTAACTCTCATTTCCCACCAGGAAGAGGAATTAACCAAAGGCTCAGCGTGCCGTGCCGGAACCAGATTAGGGCCTGAAGCCATCCTGCGGTGCTGTGGCCAGCTCACAAGAAAGCGACTTGAAGAAAGGAGCTCAGGGGCACTGTAATTCACAAACCTGCAGAGTTATAAATGACAGCTATCGTCCAAAAATATACTGAAGTAAGGCTGCCAAGAGGACTTGAAAGCGGGGCAGAATTGCAGGAAACCGATTTCAGGAGGTAGACTGGAATTGCATTGAAAGCATAGGAAAAGAGGCAGAACGTCCACAATGATGCACTTGGCCAAAAAGGGCGTATGCGTTTTTTCCTGAATATATTCAGGAAAAAACGCATACGCCCTTTTTGGCCAACCAAGCAAGCTTGCAAAGGAAATCTGCACTACAGTGAAGTCTCACTTCCCCCCGGTCAAAAGGGCCATCTGAAAAAAGTGTAAAATCCAGAAAGGCAGGACAGGCCATTGAGAACTGGGAGCCTTGTTATGCTGATGGGCGGGATGTAAATTGCCAACAGCCACTCGGGAGAAGTGTATGGTGTTTCCTGAAACATCTAAAAAACAAAGCAACAGAGCCTAGGGCACTTCCACTTATGGTCCTATAGCTTAGGGAAATTAAAATCAAAAGACACAGCCACCCCAAATGTTGGGACGGCTCTGTTTACAAGAACCTGGTTTACGGTACAAGTTCAATATCGCAGAAAGTGAAAAATGGATAAAGAAGTTGTGGTACTTACGTACAATGCAATATCACTCAGCAATGAAATCTATGTCATCAGGCCCGTAGCAGCATAATGAGTGGATTCAGGTATGATGATTCTAACTGAAATAAGTCACACAGGAAAAGAAACATCATAAGATATCACTAATACACGGAATGTAAACTTGGCTACATAGGAACTGAATTACAAAACAGAACAGGGTCTCAAATTTAGAAAACCAACTTATGCTTGCTTAAGGGGAAAGGTGAGTTGGGGTGCTGCATAAAACCAGAGATTGAAATGAGCACAGATAAAGTTCCTTAAGCCAAATATGGAATAGACAAGAGCTACTCCTTGCTCAACGAAATGGACTCAACACCCCATATTAAATGCCTAAGAGTGTACCTGACTAGGAAGTATCTTAAAACCTATGGATTGCTATGTCTCCGAAAGAGAATCAAGCGTGTGTACAGGGGCATAAACGCAGCAGTGATAGGACTGGAGAGGTTCGGTGAGCAAATGAAGACCCTTTGAAGTCATATTGCATGGTACCCATTCCACGGGTCTCAACTCTCCAGGTTTAAGGTATTCTTCCTTCAGCTAAAACATGTATGTCGAACCCAGAGTATGATCAACCGTGTGATCGGGAGACGTGTTCCAATATGTGTCAGTTTTCATCCCCTGGTACTCGGGTGCAACATTCCAGACGCTTTACTAACACTCTCCCGACTTGGAGAGTCAGTGCCTTTAACCTCCTGTTTGGCCCAGTTTGCAATTTCTGCGGAAGATGAACAGGAATAGGGAGAACCAATGACAGACTAGCTGGAGGTGTCTGGACGGGCAAATTTAACTCTCATTTCCCACCAGGAAGAGGAATTAACCAAAGGCTCAGCGTGCCGTGCCGGAACCAGATTAGGGCCTGAAGCAATCCTGCGGTGTTGTGGCCAGCTCACAAGAAAGCGACTTGAAGAAAGGAGCTCAGGGGCACTGTAATTCACAAACCTGCAGAGTTATAAATGACAGCTATCGTCCAAAAATATACTGAAGTAAGGCTGCCAAGAGGACTTGAAAGCGGGGCAGAATTGCAGGAAACCGATTTCAGGAGGTAGACTGGAATTGCATTTAAAGCATAGGAAAAGAGGCAGAACGTCCACAATGATGCACTTGGCCAAAAAGGGCGTATGCGTTTTTTCCTGAATATATTCAGGAAAAAACGCATACGCCCTTTTTGGCCAACCAAGCAAGCTTGCAAAGGAAATCTGCACTACAGTGAAGTCTCACTTCCCCCCGGTCAAAAGGGCCATCTGAAAAAAGTGTAAAATCCAGAAAGGCAGGAGAGGCCATGGAGAACTGGGAGCCTTGTTATGCTGATGGGCGGGATGTAAATTGCCAACAGCCACTCGGGAGAAGTGTATGGTGTTTCCTGAAACATCTAAAAAACAAAGCAACAGAGCCTAGGGCACTTCCACTTATGGTCCTATAGCTTAGGGAAATTAAAATCAAAAGACACAGCCACCCCAAATGTTGGGACGGCTCTGTTTACAAGAATCTGGTTTACGGTACAAATTCAATATCGCAGAAAGTGAAAAATGGAAAAAGAAGTAGTGGTACTTACGTACAATGCAATATCACTCAGCAATGAAATCTATGTCATCAGGCCCGTAGCAGCATAATGAGTGGATTCAGGTATGATGATTCTAACTGAAATAAGTCACACAGGAAAAGAAACATCATAAGATATCACTAATATACGGAATGTAAACTTGGCTACATAGGAACTGAATTACAAAACAGAACAGGGTCTCAAATTTAGAAAACCAACTTATGCTTGCTTAAGGGGAAAGGTGAGTTGGGGTGCTGCATAAAACCAGAGATTGAAATGAGCACAGATAAAGTTCCTTAAGCCAAATATGGAATAGACAAGAGCTACTCCTTGCTCAACGAAATGGACTCAACACCCCATATTAAATGCCTAAGAGGGTACCAGACTAGGAAGTATCTTAAAACCTATGGATTGCTATGTCTCCGAAAGAGAATCAAGCGTGTGTACAGGGGCATAAACGCAGCAGTGATAGGACTGGAGAGGTTCGGTGAGCAAATGAAGACCCTTTGAAGTCATATTGCATGGTACCCATTCCACGGGTCTCAACTCTCCAGGTTTAAGGTATTCTTCCTTCAGCTAAAACATGCATGTGGAACCCAGAGTATGATCAACCGTGTGATCAGGAGACGTGTTCCAATATGTGTCAGTTTTCGTCCCCTGGTACTCGGGTGCAACATTCCAGACGCTTTACTAACACTCTCCCGACTTGGAGAGTCAGTGCCTTTAACCTCCTGTTTGGCCCAGTTTGCAATTTCTGCGGAAGATGAACAGGAATAGGGAGAACCAATGACAGACTAGCTGGAGGTGTCTGGACGGGCAAATTTAGCTCTCATTTCCCACCAGGAAGAGGAATTAACCAAAGGCTCAGCGTGCCGTGCCGGAACCAGATTAGGGCCTGAAGCCATCCTGCGGTGTTGTGGCCAGCTCACAAGAAAGCGACTTGAAGAAAGGAGCTCGGGGCACTGTAATTCACAAACCTGCAGAGTTATAAATGACAGCTATCGTCCAAAAATATACTGAAGTAAGGCTGCCAAGAGGACTTGAAAGCGGGGCAGAATTGCAGGAAACCGATTTCAGGAGGTAGAGAGGAATTGCATTTAAAGCATAGGAAAAGAGGCAGAACGTCCACAATGATGCACTTGGCCAAAAAGCGCGTATGCGTTTTTTCCTGAATATATTCAGGAAAAAACGCATACGCCCTTTTTGGCCAACCAAGCAAGCTTGCAAAGGAAATCTGCACTACAATGAAGTCTCAATTCCCCCCGGTCAAAAGGGCCATCTGAAAAAAGTGTAAAATCCAGAAAGGCAGGACAGGCCATGGAGAACTGGGAGCCTTGTTATGCTGATGGGCGGGATGTAAATTGCCAACAGCCACTCGGGAGAAGTGTATGGTGTTTCCTGAAACATCTAAAAAGCAAAGCAACAGAGCCTAGGGCACTTCCACTTATGGTCCTATAGCTTAGGGAAATTAAAATCAAAAGACACAGCCACCCCAAAGTTGGGACGGCTCTGTTTACAAGAACCTGGTTTACGGTACAAGTTCAATATCGCAGAAAGTGAAAAATGGATAAAGAAGTTGTGGTACTTACGTACAATGCAATATCACTCAGCAATGAAATCTATGTCATCAGGCCCATAGCAGCATAATGAGTGGATTCAGGTATGATGATTCTAACTGAAATAAGTCACACAGGAAAAGAAACATCATAAGATATCACTAATACACGGAATGTAAACTTGGCTACATAGGAACTGAATTACAAAACAGAACAGGGTCTCAAATTTAGAAAACCAACTTATGCTTGCTTAAGGGGAAAGGTGAGTTGGGGTGCTGCATAAAACCAGAGATTGAAATGAGCACAGATAAAGTTCCTTAAGCCAAATATGGAATAGACAAGAGCTACTCCTTGCTCAACGAAATGGACTCAACACCCCATATTAAATGCCTAAGAGTGTACCTGACTAGGAAGTATCTTAAAACCTATGGATTGCTATGTCTCCGAAAGAGAATCAAGCGTGTGTACAGGGGCATAAACGCAGCAGTGATAGGACTGGAGAGGTTCGGTGAGCAAATGAAGACCCTTTGAAGTCATATTGCATGGTACCCATTCCACGGGTCTCAACTCTCCAGGTTTAAGGTATTCTTCCTTCAGCTAAAACATGTATGTGGAACCCAGAGTATGATCAACCGTGTGATCGGGAGACGTGTTCCAATATGTGTCAGTTTTCGTCCCCTGGTACTCGGGTGCAACATTCCAGACGCTTTACTAACACTCTCCCGACTTGGAGAGTCAGTGCCTTTAACCTCCTGTTTGGCCCAGTTTGCAATTTCTGCGGAAGATGAACAGGAATAGGGAGAACCAATGACAGACTAGCTGGAGGTGTCTGGACGGGCAAATTTAACTCTCATTTCCCACCAGGAAGAGGAATTAACCAAAGGCTCAGCGTGCCGTGCCGGAACCAGATTAGGGCCTGAAGCAATCCTGCGGTGTTGTGGCCAGCTCACAAGAAAGCGACTTGAAGAAAGGAGCTCAGGGGCACTGTAATTCACAAACCTGCAGAGTTATAAATGACAGCTATCGTCCAAAAATATACTGAAGTAAGGCTGCCAAGAGGACTTGAAAGCGGGGCAGAATTGCAGGAAACCGATTTCAGGAGGTAGACTGGAATTGCATTGAAAGCATAGGAAAAGAGGCAGAACGTCCACAATGATGCACTTGGCCAAAAAGGGCGTATGCGTTTTTTCCTGAATATATTCAGGAAAAAACGCATACGCCCTTTTTGGCCAACCAAGCAAGCTTGCAAAGGAAATCTGCACTACAGTGAAGTCTCACTTCCCCCCGGTCAAAAGGGCCATCTGAAAAAAGTGTAAAATCCAGAAAGGCAGGAGAGGCCATGGAGAACTGGGAGCCTTGTTATGCTGATGGGCGGGATGTAAATTGCCAACAGCCACTCGGGAGAAGTGTATGGTGTTTCCTGAAACATCTAAAAAACAAAGCAACAGAGCCTAGGGCACTTCCACTTATGGTCCTATAGCTTAGGGAAATTAAAATCAAAAGACACAGCCACCCCAAATGTTGGGACGGCTCTGTTTACAAGAACCTGGTTTACGGTACAAGTTCAATATCGCAGAAAGTGAAAAATGGAAAAAGAAGTAGTGGTACTTACGTACAATGCAATATCACTCAGCAATGAAATCTATGTCATCAGGCCCGTAGCAGCATAATGAGTGGATTCAGGTATGATGATTCTAACTGAAATAAGTCACACAGGAAAAGAAACATCATAAGATATCACTAATATACGGAATGTAAACTTGGCTACATAGGAACTGAATTACAAAACAGAACAGGGTCTCAAATTTAGAAAACCAACTTATGCTTGCTTAAGGGGAAAGGTGAGTTGGGGTGCTGCATAAAACCAGAGATTGAAATGAGCACAGATAAAGTTCCTTAAGCCAAATATGGAATAGACAAGAGCTACTCCTTGCTCAACGAAATGGACTCAACACCCCATATTAAATGCCTAAGAGGGTACCAGACTAGGAAGTATCTTAAAACCTATGGATTGCTATGTCTCCGAAAGAGAATCAAGCGTGTGTACAGGGGCATAAACGCAGCAGTGATAGGACTGGAGAGGTTCGGTGAGCAAATGAAGACCCTTTGAAGTCATATTGCATGGTACCCATTCCACGGGTCTCAACTCTCCAGGTTTAAGGTATTCTTCCTTCAGCTAAAACATGCATGTGGAACCCAGAGTATGATCAACCGTGTGATCGGGAGACGTGTTCCAATATGTGTCAGTTTTCGTCCCCTGGTACTCGGGTGCAACATTCCAGACGCTTTACTAACACTCTCCCGACTTGGAGAGTCAGTGCCTTTAACCTCCTGTTTGGCCCAGTTTGCAATTTCTGCGGAAGATGAACAGGAATAGGGAGAACCAATGACAGACTAGCTGGAGGTGTCTGGACGGGCAAATTTAGCTCTCATTTCCCACCAGGAAGAGGAATTAACCAAAGGCTCAGCGTGCCGTGCCGGAACCAGATTAGGGCCTGAAGCCATCCTGCGGTGTTGTGGCCAGCTCACAAGAAAGCGACTTGAAGAAAGGAGCTCGGGGCACTGTAATTCACAAACCTGCAGAGTTATAAATGACAGCTATCGTCCAAAAATATACTGAAGTAAGGCTGCCAAGAGGACTTGAAAGCGGGGCAGAATTGCAGGAAACCGATTTCAGGAGGTAGACAGGAATTGCATTTAAAGCATAGGAAAAGAGGCAGAACGTCCACAATGATGCACTTGGCCAAAAAGCGCGTATGCGTTTTTTCCTGAATATATTCAGGAAAAAACGCATACGCCCTTTTTGGCCAACCAAGCAAGCTTGCAAAGGAAATCTGCACTACAATGAAGTCTCAATTCCCCCCGGTCAAAAGGGCCATCTGAAAAAAGTGTAAAATCCAGAAAGGCAGGACAGGCCATGGAGAACTGGGAGCCTTGTTATGCTGATGGGCGGGATGTAAATTGCCAACAGCCACTCGGGAGAAGTGTATGGTGTTTCCTGAAACATCTAAAAAGCAAAGCAACAGAGCCTAGGGCACTTCCACTTATGGTCCTATAGCTTAGGGAAATTAAAATCAAAAGACACAGCCACCCCAAAGGTTGGGACGGCTCTGTTTACAAGAACCTGGTTTACGGTACAAGTTCAATATCGCAGAAAGTGAAAAATGGATAAAGAAGTTGTGGTACTTACGTACAATGCAATATCACTCAGCAATGAAATCTATGTCATCAGGCCCGTAGCAGCATAATGAGTGGATTCAGGTATGATGATTCTAACTGAAATAAGTCACACAGGAAAAGAAACATCATAAGATATCACTAATACACGGAATGTAAACTTGGCTACATAGGAACTGAATTACAAAACAGAACAGGGTCTCAAATTTAGAAAACCAACTTATGCTTGCTTAAGGGGAAAGGTGAGTTGGGGTGCTGCATAAAACCAGAGATTGAAATGAGCACAGATAAAGTTCCTTAAGCCAAATATATAATAGACAAGAGCTACTCCTTGCTCAACGAAATGGACTCAACACCCCATATTAAATGCCTAAGAGGGTACCTGACTAGGAAGTATCTTAAAACCTATGGATTGCTATGTCTCCGAAAGAGAATCAAGCGTGTGTACAGGGGCATAAACGCAGCAGTGATAGGACTGGAGAGGTTCGGTGAGCAAATGAAGACCCTTTGAAGTCATATTGCATGGTACCCATTCCACGGGTCTCAACTCTCCAGGTTTAAGGTATTCTTCCTTCAGCTAAAACATGTATGTGGAACCCAGAGTATGATCAACCGTGTGATCGGGAGACGTGTTCCAATATGTGTCAGTTTTCGTCCCCTGGTACTCGGGTGCAACATTCCAGACGCTTTACTAACACTCTCCCGACTTGGAGAGTCAGTGCCTTTAACCTCCTGTTTGGCCCAGTTTGCAATTTCTGCGGAAGATGAACAGGAATAGGGAGAACCAATGAGAGACTAGCTGGAGGTGTCTGGACGGGCAAATTTAGCTCTCATTTCCCACCAGGAAGAGGAATTAACCAAAGCCTCAGCGTGCCGTGCCGGAACCAGATTAGGGCCTGAAGCCATCCTGCGGTGTTGTGGCCAGCTCACAAGAAAGCGACTTGAAGAAAGGAGCTCAGGGGCACTGTAATTCACAAACCTGCAGAGTTATAAATGACAGCTATCGTCCAAAAATATACTGAAGTAAGGCTGCCAAGAGGACTTGAAAGCGGGGCAGAATTGCAGGAAACCGATTTCAGGAGGTAGACTGGAATTGCATTGAAAGCATAGGAAAAGAGGCAGAACGTCCACAATGATGCACTTGGCCAAAAAGGGCGTATGCGTTTTTTCCTGAATATATTCAGGAAAAAACGCATACGCCCTTTTTGGCCAACCAAGCAAGCTTGCAAAGGAAATCTGCACTACAGTGAAGTCTCACTTCCCCCCGGTCAAAAGGGCGATCTGAAAAAAGTGTAAAATCCAGAAAGGCAGGAGAGGCCATGGAGAACTGGGAGCCTTGTTATGCTGATGGGCGGGATGTAAATTGCCAACAGCCACTCGGGAGAAGTGTATGGTGTTTCCTGAAACATCTAAAAAACAAAGCAACAGAGCCTAGGGCACTTCCACTTATGGTCCTATAGCTTAGGGAAATTAAAATCAAAAGACACAGCCACCCCAAATGTTGGGACGGCTCTGTTTACAAGAACCTGGTTTACGGTACAAGTTCAATATCGCAGAAAGTGAAAAATGGAAAAAGAAGTAGTGGTACTTACGTACAATGCAATATCACTCAGCAATGAAATCTATGTCATCAGGCCCGTAGCAGCATAATGAGTGGATTCAGGTATGATGATTCTAACTGAAATAAGTCACACAGGAAAAGAAACATCATAAGATATCACTAATACACGGAATGTAAACTTGGCTACATAGGAACTGAATTACAAAACAGAACAGGGTCTCAAATTTAGAAAACCAACTTATGCTTGCTTAAGGGGAAAGGTGAGTTGGGGTGCTGCATAAAACAAGAGATTGAAATGAGCACAGATAAAGTTCCTTAAGCCAAATATGGAATAGACAAGAGCTACTCCTTGCTCAACGAAATGGACTCAACACCCCATATTAAATGCCTAAGAGTGTACCTGACTAGGAAGTATCTTAAAACCTATGGATTGCTATGTCTCCGAAAGAGAATGAAGCGTGTGTACAGGGGCATAAACGCAGCAGTGATAGGACTGGAGAGGTTCGGTGAGCAAATGAAGACGCTTTGAAGTCATATTGCATGGTACCCATTCCACGGGTCTCAACTCTCCAGGTTTAAGGTATTCTTCCTTCAGCTAAAACATGCATGTGGAACCCAGAGTATGATCAACCGTGTGATCGGGAGACGTGTTCCAATATGTGTCAGTTTTCGTCCCCTGGTACTCGGGTGCAACATTCCAGACGCTTTACTAACATTCTCCCGACTTGGAGAGTCAGTGCCTTTAACCTCCTGTTTGGCCCAGTTTGCAATTTCTGCAGAAGATGAACAGGAATAGGGAGAACCAATGAGAGACTAGCTGGAGGTGTCTGGACGGGCAAATTTAACTCTCATTTCCCACCAGGAAGAGGAATTAACCAAAGGCTCAGCGTGCCGTTCCGGAACCGCATTAGGGCCTGAAGCAATCCTGCAGTGTTGCGGCCAGCTCACGAGAAAGCGAGTTGAAGAAAGGAGCTCAGGGGCACTGTAATTCACAAACCTGCAGAGTTATAAATGACAGCTATCGTCCAAAAATATACTGAAGTAAGGCTGCCAAGAGGACTTGAAAGCGGGGCAGAATTGCAGGAAACCGATTTCAGGAGGTAGACTGGAATTGCATTGAAAGCATAGGAAAAGAGGCAGAACGTCCACAATGATGCACTTGGCCAAAAAGGGCGTATGCGTTTTTTCCTGAATATATTCAGGAAAAAACGCATACGCCCTTTTTGGCCAACCAAGCAAGCTTGCAAAGGAAATCTGCACTACAATGAAGTCTCACTTCCCCCCGGTCAAAAGGGCCATCTGAAAAAAGTGTAAAATCCAGAAAGGCAGGAGAGGCCATGGAGAACTGGGAGCCTTGTTATGCTGATGGGCGGGATGTAAATTGCCAACAGCCACTCGGGAGAAGTGTATGGTGTTTCCTGAAACATCTAAAAAACAAAGCAACAGAGCCTAGGGCACTTCCACTTATGGTCCTATAGCTTAGGGAAATTAAAATCAAAAGACACAGCCACCCCAAAGGTTGGGACGGCTCTGTTTACAAGAACCTGGTTTACGGTACAAGTTCAATATCGCAGGAAGTGAAAAATGGATAAAGAATTTGTGGTACTTACGTACAATGCAGTATCACTCAGCAATGAAATCTATGTCATCAGGCCCGTAGCAGCATAATGAGTGGATTCAGGTATGATGATTCTAACTGAAATAAGTCACACAGGAAAAGAAACATCATAAGATATCACTAATACACGGAATGTAACCTTGGCTACACAGGAACTGAATTACAAAACAGAACAGGGTCTCAAATTTAGAAAACCAACTTATGCTTGCTTAAGGGGAAAGGTGAGTTGGGGTGCTGCATAAAACCAGAGATTGAAATGAGCACAGATAAAGTTCCTTAAGCCAAATATGGAATAGACAAGAGCTACTCCTTGCTCAACGAAATGGACTCAACACCCCATATTAAATGCCTAAGAGTGTACCTGACTAGGAAGTATCTTAAAACCTATGGATTGCTATGTCTCCGAAAGAGAATGAAGCGTGTGTACAGGGGCATAAATGCAGCAGTGATAGCATTGGAGAAGTTCGGTGAGCAAATGAAGACCCTTTGAAGTCATATTGCATGGTACCCATTCCACGGGTCTCAACTCTCCAGGTTTAAGGGATTCTTCCTTCAGCTAAAACATGCATGTGGAACCCAGAGTATTATCAACCATGTGATCGGGAGACGTGTTCAAATATGTCTCAGTTTTCGTCCCCTGGTGCTCGGGTACAACATTCCAGACGCTTTACTAACACTCTCCCGACTTGGAGAGTCAGTGCCTTTAACCTCCTGTTTGGCCCAGTTTGCAATTTCTGCGGAAGATGAACAGGAATAGGGAGAACCAATGAGAGACTAGCTGGAGGTGTCTGGACGGGCAAATTTAGCTCTCATTTCCCACCAGGAAGAGGAATTAACCAAAGGCTCAGCGTGCCGTGCCGGAACCAGATTAGGGCCTGAAGCCATCCTGCGGTGTTGCGGCCAGCTCACAAGAAAGCGACTTGAAGAAAGGAGCTCGGGGCACTGTAATTCACAAACCTGCAGAGTTATAAATGACAGCTATCGTCCAAAAATATACTGAAGTAAGGCTGCCAAGAGGACTTGAAAGCGGGGCAGAATTGCAGGAAACCGATTTCAGGAGGTAGACAGGAATTGCATTGAAAGCATAGGAAAAGAGGCAGAACGTCCACAATGATGCACTTGGCCAAAAAGGGCGTATGCGTTTTTTCCTGAATATATTCAGGAAAAAACGCATACGCCCTTTTTGGCCAACCAAGCAAGCTTGCAAAGGAAATCTGCACTACAATGAAGTCTCACTTCCCCCCGGTCAAAAGGGCCATCTGAAAAAAGTGTAAAATCCAGAAAGGCAGGAGAGGCCATGGAGAACTGGGAGCCTTGTTATGCTGATGGGCGGGATGTAAATTGCCAACAGCCACTCGGGAGAAGTGTATGGTGTTTCCTGAAACATCTAAAAAACAAAGCAACAGAGCCTAGGGCACTTCCACTTATGGTCCTATAGCTTAGGGAAATTAAAATCAAAAGACACAGCCACCCCAAAGGTTGGGACGGCTCTGTTTACAAGAACCTGGTTTACGGTACAAGTTCAATATCGCAGAAAGTGAAAAATGGATAAAGAAGTTGTGGTACTTACGTACAATGCAATATCACTCAGCAATGAAATCTATGTCATCAGGCCCGTAGCAGCATAATGAGTGGATTCAGGTATGATGATTCTAACTGAAATAAATCACACAGGAAAAGAAACATCATAAGATATCACTAATACACGGAATGTAAACTTGGCTACACAGGAACTGAATTACAAAACAGAACAGGGTCTCAAATTTAGAAAACCAACTTATGCTTGCTTAAGGGGAAAGGTGAGTTGGGGTGCTGCATAAAACCAGAGATTGAAATGAGCACAGATAAAGTTCCTTAAGCCAAATATGGAATAGACAAGAGCTACTCCTTGCTCAACGAAATGGACTCAACACCCCATATTAAATGCCTAAGAGTGTACCTGACTAGGAAGTATCTTAAAACCTATGGATTGCTATGTCTCCGAAAGAGAATGAAGCGTGTGTACAGGGGCATAAACGCAGCAGTGATAGGACTGGAGAGGTTCGGTGAGCAAATGAAGACCCTTTGAAGTCATATTGCATGGTACCCATTCCACGGGTCTCAACTCTCCAGGTTGAAGGTATTCTTCCTTCAGCTAAAACATGCATGTGGAACCCAGAGTATGATCAACCATGTGATCGGGAGACGTGTTCCAATATGTGTCAGTTTTCGTCCCCTGGTGCTCGGGTGCAACATTCCAGACGCTTTACTAACACTCTCCCGACTTGGAGAGTCAGTGCCTTTAACCTCCTGTTTGGCCCAGTTTGCAATTTCTGCGGAAGATGAACAGGAATAGGGAGAACCAATGAGAGACTAGCTGGAGGTGTCTGGACGGGCAAATTTAACTCTCATTTCCCACCAGGAAGAGGAATTAACCAAAGGCTCAGTGTGCCGTGCCGGAACCAGATTAGGGCCTGAAGCAATCCTGCGGTGTTGTGGCCAGCTCACAAGAAAGCGACTTGAAGAAAGGAGCTCAGGGGCACTGTAATTCACAAACCTGCAGAGTTATAAATGACAGCTATCGTCCAAAAATATACTGAAGTAAGGCTGCCAAGAGGAATTGAAAGCGGGGCAGAATTGCAGGAAACCGATTTCAGGAGGTAGACTGGAATTGCATTGAAAGCATAGGAAAAGAGGCAGAACGTCCACAATGATGCACTTGGCCAAAAAGGGCGTATGCGTTTTTTCCTGAATATATTCAGGAAAAAACGCATACGCCCTTTTTGGCCAACCAAGCAAGCTTGCAAAGGAAATCTGCACTACAGTGAAGTCTCACTTCCCCCCGGTCAAAAGGGCCATCTGAAAAAAGTGTAAAATCCAGAAAGGCAGGAGAGGCCATGGAGAACTGGGAGCCTTGTTATGCTGATGGGCGGGATGTAAATTGCCAACAGCCACTCGGGAGAAGTGTATGGTGTTTCCTGAAACATCTAAAAAACAAAGCAACAGAGCCTAGGGCACTTCCACTTATGGTCCTATAGCTTAGGGAAATTAAAATCAAAAGACACAGCCACCCCAAATGTTGGGACGGCTCTGTTTACAAGAACCTGGTTTACGGTACAAGTTCAATATCGCAGAAAGTGAAAAATGGAAAAAGAAGTAGTGGTACTTACGTACAATGCAATATCACTCAGCAATGAAATCTATGTCATCAGGCCCGTAGCAGCATAATGAGTGGATTCAGGTATGATGATTCTAACTGAAATAAGTCACACAGGAAAAGAAACATCATAAGATATCACTAATACACGGAATGTAACCTTGGCTACATAGGAACTGAATTACAAAACAGAACAGGGTCTCAAATTTAGAAAACCAACTTATGCTTGCTTAAGGGGAAAGGTGAGTTGGGGTGCTGCATAAAACCAGAGATTGAAATGAGCACAGATAAAGTTCCTTAAGCCAAATATGGAATAGACAAGAGCTACTCCTTGCTCAACGAAATGGACTCAACACCCCATATTAAATGCCTAAGAGGGTACCTGACTAGGAAGTATCTTAAAACCTATGGATTGCTATGTCTCCGAAAGAGAATCAAGCGTGTGTACAGGGGCATAAACGCAGCAGTGATAGGACTGGAGAGGTTCGGTGAGCAAATGAAGACCCTTTGAAGTCATATTGCATGGTACCCATTCCACGGGTCTCAACTCTCCAGGTTTAAGGTATTCTTCCTTCAGCTAAAACATGTATGTGGAACCCAGAGTATGATCAACCGTGTGATCGGGAGACGTGTTCCAATATGTGTCAGTTTTCGTCCCCTGGTACTCGGGTGCAACATTCCAGACGCTTTACTAACACTCTCCCGACTTGGAGAGTCAGTGCCTTTAACCTCCTGTTTGGCCCAGTTTGCAATTTCTGCGGAAGATGAACAGGAATAGGGAGAACCAATGAGAGACTAGCTGGAGGTGTCTGGACGGGCAAATTTAGCTCTCATTTCCCACCAGGAAGAGGAATTAACCAAAGGCTCAGCGTGCCATGCCGGAACCAGATTAGGGCCTGAAGCCATCCTGCGGTGTTGCGGCCAGCTCACAAGAAAGCGACTTGAAGAAAGGAGCTCGGGGCACTGTAATTCACAAACCTGTAGAGTTATAAATGACAGCTATCGTCCAAAAATATACTGAAGTAAGGCTGCCAAGAGGACTTGAAAGCGGGGCAGAATTGCAGGAAACCGATTTCAGGAGGTAGACAGGAATTGCATTTAAAGCATAGGAAAAGAGGCAGAACGTCCACAATGATGCACTTGGCCAAAAAGGGCGTATGCGTTTTTTCCTGAATATATTCAGGAAAAAACGCATACGCCCTTTTTGGCCAACCAAGCAAGCTTGCAAAGGAAATCTGCACTACAATGAAGTCTCACTTCCCCCCGGTCAAAAGGGCCATCTGAAAAAAGTGTAAAATCCAGAAAGGCAGGACAGGCCATGGAGAACTGGGAGCCTTGTTATGCTGATGGGCGGGATGTAAATTGCCAACAGCCACTCGGGAGAAGTGTATGGTGTTTCCTGAAACATCTAAAAAACAAAGCAACAGAGCCTAGGGCACTTCCACTTATGGTCCTATAGCTTAGGGAAATTAAAATCAAAAGACACAGCCACCCCAAAGGTTGGGACGGCTCTGTTTACAAGAACCTCGTTTACGGTACAAGTTCAATATCGCAGAAAGTGAAAAATGGATAAAGAAGTTGTGGTACTTACGTACAATGCAATATCACTCAGCAATGAAATCTATGTCATCAGGCCCGTAGCAGCATAATGAGTGGATTCAGGTATGATGATTCTAACTGAAATAAGTCACACAGGAAAAGAAACATCATAAGATATCACTAATACACGGAATGTAAACTTGGCTACACAGGAACTGAATTACAAAACAGAACAGGGTCTCAAATTTAGAAAACCAACTTATGCTTGCTTAAGGGGAAAGGTGAGTTGGGGTGCTGCATAAAACCAGAGATTGAAATGAGCACAGATAAAGTTCCTTAAGCCAAATATGGAATAGACAAGAGCTACTCCTTGCTCAACGAAATGGACTCAACACCCCATATTAAATGCCTAAGAGTGTACCTGACTAGGAAGTATCTTAAAACCTATGGATTGCTATGTCTCCGAAAGAGAATCAAGCGTGTGTACAGGGGCATAAACGCAGCAGTGATAGGACTGGAGAGGTTCGGTGAGCAAATGAAGACCCTTTGAAGTCATATTGCATGGTACCCATTCCACGGGTCTCAACTCTCCAGGTTGAAGGTATTCTTCCTTCAGCTAAAACATGCATGTGGAACCCAGAGTATGATCAACCATGTGATCGGGAGACGTGTTCCAATATGTGTCAGTTTTCGTCCCCTGGTGCTCGGGTACAACATTCCAGACGCTTTACTAACACTCTCCCGACTTGGAGAGTCAGTGCCTTTAACCTCCTGTTTGGCCCAGTTTGCAATTTCTGCGGAAGATGAACAGGAATAGGGAGAACCAATGAGAGACTAGCTGGAGGTGTCTGGACGGGCAAATTTAGCTCTCATTTCCCACCAGGAAGAGGAATTAACCAAAGGCTCAGCGTGCCGTGCCGGAACCAGATTAGGGCCTGAAGCCATCCTGCGGTGTTGCGGCCAGCTCACAAGAAAGCGACTTGAAGAAAGGAGCTCGGGGCACTGTAATTCACAAACCTGCAGAGTTATAAATGACAGCTATCGTCCAAAAATATACTGAAGTAAGGCTGCCAAGAGGACTTGAAAGCGGGGCAGAATTGCAGGAAACCGATTTCAGGAGGTAGACTGGAATTGCATTGAAAGCATAGGAAAAGAGGCAGAACGTCCACAATGATGCACTTGGCCAAAAAGGGCGTATGCGTTTTTTCCTGAATATATTCAGGAAAAAACGCATACGCCCTTTTTGGCCAACCAAGCAAGCTTGCAAAGGAAATCTGCACTACAGTGAAGTCTCACTTCCCCCCGGTCAAAAGGGCCATCTGAAAAAAGTGTAAAATCCAGAAAGGCAGGACAGGCCATGGAGAACTGGGAGCCTTGTTATGCTGATGGGCGGGATGTAAATTGCCAACAGCCACTCGGGAGAAGTGTATGGTGTTTCCTGAAACATCTAAAAAACAAAGCAACAGAGCCTAGGGCACTTCCACTTATGGTCCTATAGCTTAGGGAAATTAAAATCAAAAGACACAGCCACCCCAAAGGTTGGGACGGCTCTGTTTACAAGAACCTGGTTTACGGTACAAGTTCAATATCGCAGAAAGTGAAAAATGGATAAAGAAGTTGTGGTACTTACGTACAATGCAATATCACTCAGCAATGAAATCTATGTCATCAGGCCCGTAGCAGCATAATGAGTGGATTCAGGTATGATGATTCTAACTGAAATAAGTCACACAGGAAAAGAAACATCATAAGATATCACTAATACACGGAATGTAAACTTGGCTACATAGGAACTGAATTACAAAACAGAACAGGGTCTCAAATTTAGAAAACCAACTTATGCTTGCTTAAGGGGAAAGGTGAGTTGGGGTGCTGCATAAAACCAGAGATTGAAATGAGCACAGATAAAGTTCCTTAAGCCAAATATGGAATAGACAAGAGCTACTCCTTGCTCAACGAAATGGACTCAACACCCCATATTAAATGCCTAAGAGTGTACCTGACTAGGAAGTATCTTAAAACCTATGGATTGCTATGTCTCCGAAAGAGAATCAAGCGTGTGTACAGGGGCATAAACGCAGCAGTGATAGGACTGGAGAGGTTCGGTGAGCAAATGAAGACCCTTTGAAGTCATATTGCATGGTACCCATTCCACGGGTCTCAACTCTCCAGGTTTAAGGTATTCTTCCTTCAGCTAAAACATGTATGTGGAACCCAGAGTATGATCAACCGTGTGATCGGGAGACGTGTTCCAATATGTGTCAGTTTTCGTCCCCTGGTACTCGGGTGCAACATTCCAGACGCTTTACTAACACTCTCCCGACTTGGAGAGTCAGTGCCTTTAACCTCCTGTTTGGCCCAGTTTGCAATTTCTGCGGAAGATGAACAGGAATAGGGAGAACCAATGACAGACTAGCTGGAGGTGTCTGGACGGGCAAATTTAACTCTCATTTCCCACCAGGAAGAGGAATTAACCAAAGGCTCAGTGTGCCGTGCCGCAACCAGATTAGGGCCTGAAGCAATCCTGCGGTGTTGTGGCCAGCTCACAAGAAAGCGACTTGAAGAAAGGAGCTCAGGGGCACTGTAATTCACAAACCTGCAGAGTTATAAATGACAGCTATCGTCCAAAAATATACTGAAGTAAGGCTGCCAAGAGGAATTGAAAGCGGGGCAGAATTGCAGGAAACCGATTTCAGGAGGTAGACTGGAATTGCATTGAAAGCATAGGAAAAGAGGCAGAACGTCCACAATGATGCACTTGGCCAAAAAGGGCGTATGCGTTTTTTCCTGAATATATTCAGGAAAAAACGCATACGCCCTTTTTGGCCAACCAAGCAAGCTTGCAAAGGAAATCTGCACTACAGTGAAGTCTCACTTCCCCCCGGTCAAAAGGGCGATCTGAAAAAAGTGTAAAATCCAGAAAGGCAGGAGAGGCCATGGAGAACTGGGAGCCTTGTTATGCTGATGGGCGGGATGTAAATTGCCAACAGCCACTCGGGAGAAGTGTATGGTGTTTCCTGAAACATCTAAAAAACAAAGCAACAGAGCCTAGGGCACTTCCACTTATGGTCCTATAGCTTAGGGAAATTAAAATCAAAAGACACAGCCACCCCAAATGTTGGGACGGCTCTGTTTACAAGAACCTGGTTTACGGTACAAGTTCAATATCGCAGAAAGTGAAAAATGGAAAAAGAAGTAGTGGTACTTACGTACAATGCAATATCACTCAGCAATGAAATCTATGTCATCAGGCCCGTAGCAGCATAATGAGTGGATTCAGGTATGATGATTCTAACTGAAATAAGTCACACAGGAAAAGAAACATCATAAGATATCACTAATACACGGAATGTAAACTTGGCTACATAGGAACTGAATTACAAAACAGAACAGGGTCTCAAATTTAGAAAACCAACTTATGCTTGCTTAAGGGGAAAGGTGAGTTGGGGTGCTGCATAAAACCAGAGATTGAAATGAGCACAGATAAAGTTCCTTAAGCCAAATATGGAATAGACAAGAGCTACTCCTTGCTCAACGAAATGGACTCAACACCCCATATTAAATGCCTAAGAGGGTACCTGACTAGGAAGTATCTTAAAACCTATGGATTGCTATGTCTCCGAAAGAGAATCAAGCGTGTGTACAGGGGCATAAACGCAGCAGTGATAGGACTGGAGAGGTTCGGTGAGCAAATGAAGACCCTTTGAAGTCATATTGCATGGTACCCATTCCACGGGTCTCAACTCTCCAGGTTTAAGGTATTCTTCCTTCAGCTAAAACATGTATGTGGAACCCAGAGTATGATCAACCGTGTGATCGGGAGACGTGTTCCAATATGTGTCAGTTTTCGTCCCCTGGTACTCGGGTGCAACATTCCAGATGCTTTACTAACACTCTCCCGACTTGGAGAGTCAGTGCCTTTAACCTCCTGTTTGGCCCAGTTTGCAATTTCTGCGGAAGATGAACAGGAATAGGGAGAACCAATGAGAGACTAGCTGGAGGTGTCTGGACGGGCAAATTTAGCTCTCATTTCCCACCAGGAAGAGGAATTAACCAAAGGCTCAGCGTGCCGTGCCGGAACCAGATTAGGGCCTGAAGCCATCCTGCGGTGTTGCGGCCAGCTCACAAGAAAGCGACTTGAAGAAAGGAGCTCGGGGCACTGTAATTCACAAACCTGCAGAGTTATAAATGACAGCTATCGTCCAAAAATATACTGAAGTAAGGCTGCCAAGAGGACTTGAAAGCGGGGCAGAATTGCAGGAAACCGATTTCAGGAGGTAGACAGGAATTGCATTTAAAGCATAGGAAAAGAGGCAGAACGTCCACAATGATGCACTTGGCCAAAAAGGGCGTATGCGTTTTTTCCTGAATATATTCAGGAAAAAACGCATACGCCCTTTTTGGCCAACCAAGCAAGGTTGCAAAGGAAATCTGCACTACAATGAAGTCTCAATTCCCCCCGGTCAAAAGGGCCATCTGAAAAAAGTGTAAAATCCAGAAAGGCAGGACAGGCCATGGAGAACTGGGAGCCTTGTTATGCTGATGGGCGGGATGTAAATTGCCAACAGCCACTCGGGAGAAGTGTATGGTGTTTCCTGAAACATCTAAAAAGCAAAGCAACAGAGCCTAGGGCACTTCCACTTATGGTCCTATAGCTTAGGGAAATTAAAATCAAAAGACACAGCCACCCCAAAGGTTGGGACGGCTCTGTTTACAAGAACCTGGTTTACGGTACAAGTTCAATATCGCAGAAAGTGAAAAATGGATAAAGAAGTTGTGGTACTTACGTACAATGCAATATCACTCAGCAATGAAATCTATGTCATCAGGCCCGTAGCAGCATAATGAGTGGATTCAGGTATGATGATTCTAACTGAAATAAGTCACACAGGAAAAGAAACATCATAAGATATCACTAATACACGGAATGTAAACTTGGCTACATAGGAACTGAATTACAAAACAGAACAGGGTCTCAAATTTAGAAAACCAACTTATGCTTGCTTAAGGGGAAAGGTGAGTTGGGGTGCTGCATAAAACCAGAGATTGAAATGAGCACAGATAAAGTTCCTTAAGCCAAATATGGAATAGACAAGAGCTACTCCTTGCTCAACGAAATGGACTCAACACCCCATATTAAATGCCTAAGAGTGTACCTGACTAGGAAGTATCTTAAAACCTATGGATTGCTATGTCTCCGAAAGAGAATCAAGCGTGTGTACAGGGGCATAAACGCAGCAGTGATAGGACTGGAGAGGTTCGGTGAGCAAATGAAGACCCTTTGAAGTCATATTGCATGGTACCCATTCCACGGGTCTCAACTCTCCAGGTTTAAGGTATTCTTCCTTCAGCTAAAACATGTATGTGGAACCCAGAGTATGATCAACCATGTGATCGGGAGACGTGTTCCAATATGTGTCAGATTTCGTCCCCTGGTACTCAGGTGCAACATTCCAGACGCTTTACTAACACTCTCCCGACTTGGAGAGTCAGTGCCTTTAACCTCCTGTTTGGCCCAGTTTGCAATTTCTGCGGAAGATGAACAGGAATAGGGAGAACCAATGAGAGACTAGCTGGAGGTGTCTGGACGGGCAAATTTAACTCTCATTTCCCACCAGGAAGAGGAATTAACCAAAGGCTCAGTGTGCCGTGCCGGAACCAGATTAGGGCCTGAAGCAATCCTGCGGTGTTGTGGCCAGCTCACAAGAAAGCGACTTGAAGAAAGGAGCTCAGGGGCACTGTAATTCACAAACCTGCAGAGTTATAAATGACAGCTATCGTCCAAAAATATACTGAAGTAAGGCTGCCAAGAGGAATTGAAAGCGGGGCAGAATTGCAGGAAACCGATTTCAGGAGGTAGACTGGAATTGCATTGAAAGCATAGGAAAAGAGGCAGAACGTCCACAATGATGCACTTGGCCAAAAAGGGCGTATGCGTTTTTTCCTGAATATATTCAGGAAAAAACGCATACGCCCTTTTTGGCCAACCAAGCAAGCTTGCAAAGGAAATCTGCACTACAGTGAAGTCTCACTTCCCCCCGGTCAAAAGGGCGATCTGAAAAAAGTGTAAAATCCAGAAAGGCAGGAGAGGCCATGGAGAACTGGGAGCCTTGTTATGCTGATGGGCGGGATGTAAATTGCCAACAGCCACTCGGGAGAAGTGTATGGTGTTTCCTGAAACATCTAAAAAACAAAGCAACAGAGCCTAGGGCACTTCCACTTATGGTCCTATAGCTTAGGGAAATTAAAATCAAAAGACACAGCCACCCCAAATGTTGGGACGGCTCTGTTTACAAGAACCTGGTTTACGGTACAAGTTCAATATCGCAGAAAGTGAAAAATGGAAAAAGAAGTAGTGGTACTTACGTACAATGCAATATCACTCAGCAATGAAATCTATGTCATCAGGCCCGTAGAAGCATAATGAGTGGATTCAGGTATGATGATTCTAACTGAAATAAGTCACACAGGAAAAGAAACATCATAAGATATCACTAATACACGGAATGTAAACTTGGCTACATAGGAACTGAATTACAAAACAGAACAGGGTCTCAAATTTAGAAAACCAACTTATGCTTGCTTAAGGGGAAAGGTGAGTTGGGGTGCTGCATAAAACCAGAGATTGAAATGAGCACAGATAAAGTTCCTTAAGCCAAATATGGAATAGACAAGAGCTACTCCTTGCTCAACGAAATGGACTCAACACCCCATATTAAATGCCTAAGAGGGTACCTGACTAGGAAGTATCTTAAAACCTATGGATTGCTATGTCTCCGAAAGAGAATCAAGCGTGTGTACAGGGGCATAAACGCAGCAGTGATAGGACTGGAGAGGTTCGGTGAGCAAATGAAGACCCTTTGAAGTCATATTGCATGGTACCCATTCCACGGGTCTCAACTCTCCAGGTTTAAGGTATTCTTCCTTCAGCTAAAACATGTATGTGGAACCCAGAGTATGATCAACCGTGTGATCGGGAGACGTGTTCCAATATGTGTCAGTTTTCGTCCCCTGGTACTCGGGTGCAACATTCCAGATGCTTTACTAACACTCTCCCGACTTGGAGAGTCAGTGCCTTTAACCTCCTGTTTGGCCCAGTTTGCAATTTCTGCGGAAGATGAACAGGAATAGGGAGAACCAATGAGAGACTAGCTGGAGGTGTCTGGACGGGCAAATTTAGCTCTCATTTCCCACCAGGAAGAGGAATTAACCAAAGGCTCAGCGTGCCATGCCGGAACCAGATTAGGGCCTGAAGCCATCCTGCGGTGTTGCGGCCAGCTCACAAGAAAGCGACTTGAAGAAAGGAGCTCGGGGCACTGTAATTCACAAACCTGCAGAGTTATAAATGACAGCTATCGTCCAAAAATATACTGAAGTAAGGCTGCCAAGAGGACTTGAAAGCGGGGCAGAATTGCAGGAAACCGATTTCAGGAGGTAGACAGGAATTGCATTTAAAGCATAGGAAAAGAGGCAGAACGTCCACAATGATGCACTTGGCCAAAAAGGGCGTATGCGTTTTTTCCTGAATATATTCAGGAAAAAACGCATACGCCCTTTTTGGCCAACCAAGCAAGGTTGCAAAGGAAATCTGCACTACAATGAAGTCTCAATTCCCCCCGGTCAAAAGGGCCATCTGAAAAAAGTGTAAAATCCAGAAAGGCAGGACAGGCCATGGAGAACTGGGAGCCTTGTTATGC
>NW_026783400.1:0-88495 GCF_949774975.1 Lagenorhynchus albirostris | reverse complement strand
CTGAAACATCTAAAAAACAAAGCAACAGAGCCTAGGGCACTTCCACTTATGGTCCTATAGCTTAGGGAAATTAAAATCAAAAGACACAGCCACCCCAAAGGTTGGGACGGCTCTGTTTACAAGAACCTGGTTTACGGTACAAGTTCAATATCGCAGAAAGTGAAAAATGGATAAAGAAGTTGTGGTACTTACGTACAATGCAGTATCACTCAGCAATGAAATCTATGTCATCAGGCCCGTAGCAGCATAATGAGTGGATTCAGGTACGATGATTCTAACTGAAATAAGTCACACAGAAAAAGAAACATCATAAGATATCACTAATACACGGAATGTAAACTTGGCTACACAGGAACTGAATTACAAAACAGAACAGGGTCTCAAATTTAGAAACCCAACTTATGCTTGCTTAAGGGGAAAGGTGAGTTGGGGTGCTGCATAAAACCAGAGATTGAAATGAGCACAGATAAAGTTCCTTAAGCCAAATATGGAATAGACAAGAGCTACTCCTTGCTCAACGAAATGGACTCAACACCCCATATTAAATGCCTAAGAGTGTACCTGACTAGGAAGTATCTTAAAACCTATGGATTGCTATGTCTCTGAAAGAGAATCAAGTGTGTGTACAGGGGCATAAACGCAGCAGTGATAGGATTGGAGAGGTTCGGTGAGCAAATGAAGACCCTTTGAAGTCATATTGCATGGTACCCATTCCACGGGTCTCAACTCTCCAGGTTTAAGGTATTTTTCCTTCAGCTAAAACATGCATGTGGAACCCAGAGTATGATCAACCGTGTGATCGGGAGACGTGTTCCAATATGTCTCAGTTTTCGTCCCCTGGTACTCGGGTGCAACATTCCAGACGCTTTACTAACACTCTCCCGACTTGGAGAGTCAGTGCCTTTAACCTCCTGTTTGGCCCAGTTTGCAATTTCTGCGGAAGATGAACAGGAATAGGGAGAACCAATGACAGACTAGCTGGAGGTGTCTGGACGGGCAAATTTAACTCTCATTTCCCACCAGGAAGAGGAATTAACCAAAGGCTCAGCGTGCCGTGCCGGAACCAGATTAGGGCCTGAAGCCATCCTGCGGTGTTGTGGCCAGCTCACAAGAAAGCGAGTTGAAGAAAGGAGCTCAGGGGCACTGTAATTCACAAACCTGCAGAGTTATAAATGACAGCTATCGTCCAAAAATATACTGAAGTAAGGCTGCCAAGAGGACTTGAAAGCGGGGCAGAATTGCAGGAAACCGATTTCAGGAGGTAGACTGGAATTGCATTGAAAGCATAGGAAAAGAGGCAGAACGTCCACAATGATGCACTTGGCCAAAAAGGGCGTATGCGTTTTTTCCTGAATATATTCAGGAAAAAACGCATACGCCCTTTTTGGCCAACCAAGCAAGCTTGCAAAGGAAATCTGCACTACACTGAAGTCTCACTTCCCCCCGGTCAAAAGGGCCATCTGAAAAAAGTGTAAAATCCAGAAAGGCAGGACAGGCCATGGAGAACTGGGAGCCTTGTTATGCTGATGGGCGGGATGTAAATTGCCAACAGCCACTCGGGAGAAGTGTATGGTGTTTCCTGAAACATCTAAAAAACAAAGCAACAGAGCCTAGGGCACTTCCACTTATGGTCCTATAGCTTAGGGAAATTAAAATCAAAAGACACAGCCACCCCAAAGGTTGGGACGGCTCTGTTTACAAGAACCTGGTTTACGGTACAAGTTCAATATCGCAGAAAGTGAAAAATGGATAAAGAAGTTGTGGTACTTACGTACAATGCAATATCACTCAGCAATGAAATCTATGTCATCAGGCCGATAGCAGCATAATGAGTGGATTCAGGTACGATGATTCTAACTGAAATAAGTCACACAGAAAAAGAAACATCATAAGATATCACTAATACACGGAATGTAAACTTGGCTACACAGGAACTGAATTACAAAACAGAACAGGGTCTCAAATTTAGAAAACCAACTTATGCTTGCTTAAGGGGAAAGGTGAGTTGGGGTGCTGCATAAAACCAGAGATTGAAATGAGCACAGATAAAGTTCCTTAAGCCAAATATGGAATAGACAAGAGCTACTCCTTGCTCAACGAAATGGACTCAACACCCCATATTAAATGCCTAAGAGTGTACCTGACTAGGAAGTATCTTAAAACCTATGGATTGCTATGTCTCTGAAAGAGAATCAAGTGTGTGTACAGGGGCATAAACGCAGCAGTGATAGGATTGGAGAGGTTCGGTGAGCAAATGAAGACCCTTTGAAGTCATATTGCATGGTACCCATTCCACGGGTCTCAACTCTCCAGGTTTAAGGTATTCTTCCTTCAGCTAAAACATGCATTTGGAAGCCAGAGTATGATCAACCGTGTGATCGGGAGACGTGTTCAAATATGTCTCAGTTTTCGTCCCCTGTTACTCGGGTGCAACATTCCAGACGCTTTACTAACACTCTCCCGACTTGGAGAGTCAGTGCCTTTAACCTCCTGTTTGGCCCAGTTTGCAATTTCTGTGGAAGATGAACAGGAATAGGCAGAACCAATGACAGACTAGATGGAGGTGTCTGGATGGGCAAGTTTAACTCTCATTTCGCACCAGGAAGAGGAATTAACCAAAGGCTCAGCGTGCCGTGCCGGAACCAGATTAGGGCCTGAAGCCATCCTGCGGGGTTGCGGCCAGCTCACGAGAAAGCGAGTTGAAGAAAGGAGCTCAGGGGCACTGTAATTCACAAACCTGCAGAGTTATAAATGACAGCTATCGTCCAAAAATATACTGAAGTAAGGCTGCCAAGAGGACTTGAAAGCGGGGCAGAATTGCAGGAAACCGATTTCAGGAGGTAGACTGGAATTGCATTTAAAGCATAGGAAAAGAGGCAGAACGTCCACAATGATGCACTTGGCCAAAAAGGGCGTATGCGTTTTTTCCTGAATATATTCAGGAAAAAACGCATACGCCCTTTTTGGCCAACCAAGCAAGCTTGCAAAGGAAATCTGCACTACAATGAAGTCTCACTTCCCCCCGGTCAAAAGGGCCATCTGAAAAAAGTGTAAAATCCAGAAAGGCAGGACAGGCCATGGAGAACTGGGAGCCTTGTTATGCTGATGGGCGGGATGTAAATTGCCAACAGCCACTCGGGAGAAGTGTATGGTGTTTCCTGAAACATCTAAAAAACAAAGCAACAGAGCCTAGGGCACTTCCACTTATGGTCCTATAGCTTAGGGAAATTAAAATCAAAAGACACAGCCACCCCAAAGGTTGGGACGGCTCTGTTTACAAGAACCTGGTTTACGGTACAAGTTCAATATCGCAGAAAGTGAAAAATGGATAAAGAAGTTGTGGTACTTACGTACAATGCAGTATCACTCAGCAATGAAATCTATGTCATCAGGCCCGTAGCAGCATAATGAGTGGATTCAGGTACGATGATTCTAACTGAAATAATTCACACAGGAAAAGAAACATCATAAGATATCACTAATACACGGAATGTAAACTTGGCTACACAGGAACTGAATTACAAAACAGAACAGGGTCTCAAATTTAGAAACCCAACTTATGCTTGCTTAAGGGGAAAGGTGAGTTGGGGTGCTGCATAAAACCAGAGATTGAAATGAGCACAGATAAAGTTCCTTAAGCCAAATATGGAATAGACAAGAGCTACTCCTTGCTCAACGAAATGGACTCAACACCCCATATTAAATGCCTAAGAGTGTACCTGACTAGGAAGTATCTTAAAACCTATGGATTGCTATGTCTCTGGAAGAGAATCAAGTGTGTGTACAGGGGCATAAACGCAGCAGTGATAGGATTGGAGAGGTTCGGTGAGCAAATGAAGACCCTTTGAAGTCATATTGCATGGTACCCATTCCACGGGTCTCAACTCTCCAGGTTTAAGGTATTCTTCCTTCAGCTAAAACATGCATGTGGAACCCAGAGTATGATCAACCGTGTGATCGGGAGACGTGTTCCAATATGTCTCAGTTTTCGTCCCCTGGTACTCGGGTGCAACATTCCAGACGCTTTACTAACACTCTCCCGACTTGGAGAGTCAGTGCCTTTAACCTCCTGTTTGGCCCAGTTTGCAATTTCTGCGGAAGATGAACAGGAATAGGGAGAACCAATGAGAGACTAGCTGGAGGTGTCTGGACGGGCAAATTTAACTCTCATTTCCCACCAGGAAGAGGAATTAACCAAAGGCTCAGCGTGCCGTGCCGGAACCAGATTAGGGCCTGAAGCCATCCTGCGGGGTTGCGGCCAGCTCACGAGAAAGCGAGTTGAAGAAAGGAGCTCAGGGGCACTGTAATTCACAAACCTGCAGAGTTATAAATGACAGCTATCGTCCAAAAATATACTGAAGTAAGGCTGCCAAGAGGACTTGAAAGCGGGGCAGAATTGCAGGAAACCGATTTCAGGAGGTAGACTGGAATTGCATTTAAAGCATAGGAAAAGAGGCAGAACGTCCACAATGATGCACTTGGCCAAAAAGGGCGTATGCGTTTTTTCCTGAATATATTCAGGAAAAAACGCATACGCCCTTTTTGGCCAACCAAGCAAGCTTGCAAAGGAAATCTGCACTACAATGAAGTCTCACTTCCCCCCGGTCAAAAGGGCCATCTGAAAAAAGTGTAAAATCCAGAAAGGCAGGACAGGCCATGGAGAACTGGGAGCCTTGTTATGCTGATGGGCGGGATGTAAATTGCCAACAGCCACTCGGGAGAAGTGTATGGTGTTTCCTGAAACATCTAAAAAACAAAGCAACAGAGCCTAGGGCACTTCCACTTATGGTCCTATAGCTTAGGGAAATTAAAATCAAAAGACACAGCCACCCCAAAGGTTGGGACGGCTCTGTTTACAAGAACCTGGTTTACGGTACAAGTTCAATATCGCAGAAAGTGAAAAATGGATAAAGAAGTTGTGGTACTTACGTACAATGCAGTATCACTCAGCAATGAAATCTATGTCATCAGGCCCGTAGCAGCATAATGAGTGGATTCAGGTACGATGATTCTAACTGAAATAATTCACACAGGAAAAGAAACATCATAAGATATCACTAATACACGGAATGTAAACTTGGCTACACAGGAACTGAATTACAAAACAGAACAGGGTCTCAAATTTAGAAACCCAACTTATGCTTGCTTAAGGGGAAAGGTGAGTTGGGGTGCTGCATAAAACCAGAGATTGAAATGAGCACAGATAAAGTTCCTTAAGCCAAATATGGAATAGACAAGAGCTACTCCTTGCTCAACGAAATGGACTCAACACCCCATATTAAATGCCTAAGAGTGTACCTGACTAGGAAGTATCTTAAAACCTATGGATTGCTATGTCTCTGAAAGAGAATCAAGTGTGTGTACAGGGGCATAAACGCAGCAGTGATAGGATTGGAGAGGTTCGGTGAGCAAATGAAGACCCTTTGAAGTCATATTGCATGGTACCCATTCCACGGGTCTCAACTCTCCAGGTTTAAGGTATTCTTCCTTCAGCTAAAACATGCATGTGGAACCCAGAGTATGATCAACCGTGTGATCGGGAGACGTGTTCCAATATGTCTCAGTTTTCGTCCCCTGGTACTCGGGTGCAACATTCCAGACGCTTTACTAACACTCTCCCGACTTGGAGAGTCAGTGCCTTTAACCTCCTGTTTGGCCCAGTTTGCAATTTCTGCGGAAGATGAACAGGAATAGGGAGAACCAATGAGAGACTAGCTGGAGGTGTCTGGACGGGCAAATTTAACTCTCATTTCCCACCACGAAGAGGAATTAACCAAAGGCTCAGCGTGCCGTGCCGGAACCAGATTAGGGCCTGAAGCCATCCTGCGGGGTTGCGGCCAGCTCACGAGAAAGCGAGTTGAAGAAAGGAGCTCAGGGGCACTGTAATTCACAAACCTGCAGAGTTATAAATGACAGCTATCGTCCAAAAATATACTGAAGTAAGGCTGCCAAGAGGACTTGAAAGCGGGGCAGAATTGCAGGAAACCGATTTCAGGAGGTAGACTGGAATTGCATTTAAAGCATAGGAAAAGAGGCAGAACGTCCACAATGATGCACTTGGCCAAAAAGGGCGTATGCGTTTTTTCCTGAATATATTCAGGAAAAAACGCATACGCCCTTTTTGGCCAACCAAGCAAGCTTGCAAAGGAAATCTGCACTACAGTGAAGTCTCACTTCCCACCGGTCAAAAGGGCCATCTGAAAAAAGTGTAAAATCCAGAAAGGCAGGACAGGCCATGGAGAACTGGGAGCCTTGTTATGTTGATGGGCGGGATGTAAATTGCCAACAGCCACTCGGGAGAAGTGTATGGTGTTTCCTGAAACATCTAAAAAACAAAGCAACAGAGCCTAGGGCACTTCCACTTATGGTCCTATAGCTTAGGGAAATTAAAATCAAAAGACACAGCCACCCCAAAGGTTGGGACGGCTCTGTTTACAAGAACCTGGTTTACGGTACAAGTTCAATATCGCAGAAAGTGAAAAATGGATAAAGAAGTTGTGGTACTTACGTACAATGCAGTATCACTCAGCAATGAAATCTATGTCATCAGGCCCGTAGCAGCATAATGAGTGGATTCAGGTACGATGATTCTAACTGAAATAAGTCACACAGGAAAAGAAACATCATAAGATATCACTAATACACGGAATGTAAACTTGGCTACACAGGAACTGAATTACAAAACAGAACAGGGTCTCAAATTTAGAAACCCAACTTATGCTTGCTTAAGGGGAAAGGTGAGTTGGGGTGCTGCATAAAACCAGAGATTGAAATGAGCACAGATAAAGTTCCTTAAGCCAAATATGGAATAGACAAGAGCTACTCCTTGCTCAACGAAATGGACTCAACACCCCATATTAAATGCCTAAGAGTGTACCTGACTAGGAAGTATCTTAAAACCTATGGATTGCTATGTCTCTGAAAGAGAATCAAGTGTGTGTACAGGGGCATAAACGCAGCAGTGATAGGATTGGAGAGGTTCGGTGAGCAAATGAAGACCCTTTGAAGTCATATTGCATGGTACCCATTCCACGGGTCTCAACTCTCCAGGTTTAAGGTATTCTTCCTTCAGCTAAAACATGCATGTGGAACCCAGAGTATGATCAACCGTGTGATCGGGAGACGTGTTCCAATATGTCTCAGTTTTCGTCCCCTGGTACTCGGGTGCAACATTCCAGACGCTTTACTAACACTCTCCCGACTTGGAGAGTCAGTGCCTTTAACCTCCTGTTTGGCCCAGTTTGCAATTTCTGCGGAAGATGAACAGGAATAGGGAGAACCAATGACAGACTAGCTGGAGGTGTCTGGACGGGCAAATTTAACTCTCATTTCCCACCAGGAAGAGGAATTAACCAAAGGCTCAGCGTGCCGTGCCGGAACCAGATTAGGGCCTGAAGCCATCCTGCGGGGTTGCGGCCAGCTCACGAGAAAGCGACTTGAAGAAAGGAGCTCAGGGGCACTGTAATTCACAAACCTGCAGAGTTATAAATGACAGCTATCGTCCAAAAATATACTGAAGTAAGGCTGCCAAGAGGACTTGAAAGCGGGGCAGAATTGCAGGAAACCGATTTCAGGAGGTAGACTGGAATTGCATTTAAAGCATAGGAAAAGAGGCAGAACGTCCACAATGATGCACTTGGCCAAAAAGGGCGTATGCGTTTTTTCCTGAATATATTCAGGAAAAAACGCATACGCCCTTTTTGGCCAACCAAGCAAGCTTGCAAAGGAAATCTGCACTACAGTGAAGTCTCACTTCCCACCGGTCAAAAGGGCCATCTGAAAAAAGTGTAAAATCCAAAAAGGCAGGACAGGCCATGGAGAACTGGGAGCCTTGTTATGCTGATGGGCGGGATGTAAATTGCCAACAGCCACTCGGGAGAAGTGTATGGTGTTTCCTGAAACATCTAAAAAACAAAGCAACAGAGCCTAGGGCACTTCCACTTATGGTCTTATAGCTTAGGGAAATTAAAATCAAAAGACACAGCCACCCCAAAGGTTGGGACGGCTCTGTTTACAAGAACCTGGTTTACGGTACAAGTTCAATATCGCAGAAAGTGAAAAATGGATAAAGAAGTTGTGGTACTTACGTACAATGCAGTATCACTCAGCAATGAAATCTATGTCATCAGGCCCGTAGCAGCATAATGAGTGGATTCAGGTACGATGATTCTAACTGAAATAAGTCACACAGGAAAAGAAACATCATAAGATATCACTAATACACGGAATGTAAACTTGGCTACACAGGAACTGAATTACAAAACAGAACAGGGTCTCAAATTTAGAAACCCAACTTATGCTTGCTTAAGGGGAAAGGTGAGTTGGGGTGCTGCATAAAACCAGAGATTGAAATGAGCACAGATAAAGTTCCTTAAGCCAAATATGGAATAGACAAGAGCTACTCCTTGCTCAACGAAATGGACTCAACACCCCATATTAAATGCCTAAGAGTGTACCTGACTAGGAAGTATCTTAAAACCTATGGATTGCTATGTCTCTGAAAGAGAATCAAGTGTGTGTACAGGGGCATAAACGCAGCAGTGATAGGATTGGAGAGGTTCGGTGAGCAAATGAAGACCCTTTGAAGTCATATTGCATGGTACCCATTCCACGGGTCTCAACTCTCCAGGTTTAAGGTATTCTTCCTTCAGCTAAAACATGCATGTGGAACCCAGAGTATGATCAACCGTGTGATCGGGAGACGTGTTCCAATATGTCTCAGTTTTCGTCCCCTGGTACTCGGGTGCAACATTCCAGACGCTTTACTAACACTCTCCCGACTTGGAGAGTCAGTGCCTTTAACCTCCTGTTTGGCCCAGTTTGCAATTTCTGCGGAAGATGAACAGGAATAGGGAGAACCAATGACAGACTAGCTGGAGGTGTCTGGACGGGCAAATTTAACTCTCATTTCCCACCAGGAAGAGGAATTAACCAAAGGCTCAGCGTGCCATGCCGGAACCAGATTAGGGCCTGAAGCCATCCTGCGGGGTTGCGGCCAGCTCACGAGAAAGCGACTTGAAGAAAGGAGCTCAGGGGCACTGTAATTCACAAACCTGCAGAGTTATAAATGACAGCTATCGTCCAAAAATATACTGAAGTAAGGCTGCCAAGAGGACTTGAAAGCGGGGCAGAATTGCAGGAAACCGATTTCAGGAGGTAGACTGGAATTGCATTTAAAGCATAGGAAAAGAGGCAGAACGTCCACAATGATGCACTTGGCCAAAAAGGGCGTATGCGTTTTTTCCTGAATATATTCAGGAAAAAACGCATACGCCCTTTTTGGCCAACCAAGCAAGCTTGCAAAGGAAATCTGCACTACAGTGAAGTCTCACTTCCCACCGGTCAAAAGGGCCATCTGAAAAAAGTGTAAAATCCAGAAAGGCAGGACAGGCCATGGAGAACTGGGAGCCTTGTTATGCTGATGGGCGGGATGTAAATTGCCAACAGCCACTCGGGAGAAGTGTATGGTGTTTCCTGAAACATCTAAAAAACAAAGCAACAGAGCCTAGGGCACTTCCACTTATGGTCTTATAGCTTAGGGAAATTAAAATCAAAAGACACAGCCACCCCAAAGGTTGGGACGGCTCTGTTTACAAGAACCTGGTTTACGGTACAAGTTCAATATCGCAGAAAGTGAAAAATGGATAAAGAAGTTGTGGTACTTACGTACAATGCAGTATCACTCAGCAATGAAATCTATGTCATCAGGCCCGTAGCAGCATAATGAGTGGATTCAGGTACGATGATTCTAACTGAAATAAGTCACACAGGAAAAGAAACATCATAAGATATCACTAATAGACGGAATGTAAACTTGGCTACACAGGAACTGAATTACAAAACAGAACAGGGTCTCAAATTTAGAAACCCAACTTATGCTTGCTTAAGGGGAAAGGTGAGTTGGGGTGCTGCATAAAACCAGAGATTGAAATGAGCACAGATAAAGTTCCTTAAGCCAAATATGGAATAGACAAGAGCTACTCCTTGCTCAACGAAATGGACTCAACACCCCATATTAAATGCCTAAGAGTGTACCTGACTAGGAAGTATCTTAAAACCTATGCATTGCTATGTCTCTGAAAGAGAATCAAAGTGTGTGTACAGGGGCATAAACGCAGCAGTGATAGGCCTGGAGAGGTTCGGTGAGCAAATGAAGACCCTTTGAAGTCATATTGCATGGTACCCATTCCACGGGTCTCAACTCTCCAGGTTTAAGGTATTCTTCCTTCAGCTAAAACATGCATGTGGAACCCAGAGTATGATCAACCGTGTGATCGGGAGACGTGTTCCAATATGTCTCAGTTTTCGTCCCCTGGTACTCGGGTGCAACATTCCAGACGCTTTACTAACACTCTCCCGACTTGGAGAGTCAGTGCCTTTAACCTCCTGTTTGGCCCAGTTTGCAATTTCTGCGGAAGATGAACAGGAATAGGGAGAACCAATGACAGACTAGCTGGAGGTGTCTGGACGGGCAAATTTAACTCTCATTTCCCACCAGGAAGAGGAATTAACCAAAGGCTCAGCGTGCCATGCCGGAACCAGATTAGGGCCTGAAGCCATCCTGCGGTGTTGCGGCCAGCTCACGAGAAAGCGAGTTGAAGAAAGGAGCTCAGGGGCACTGTAATTCACAAACCTGCAGAGTTATAAATGACAGCTATCGTCCAAAAATATACTGAAGTAAGGCTGCCAAGAGGACTTGAAAGCGGGGCAGAATTGCAGGAAACCGATTTCAGGAGGTAGACTGGAATTGCATTTAAAGCATAGGAAAAGAGGCAGAACGTCCACAATGATGCACTTGGCCAAAAAGGGCGTATGCGTTTTTTCCTGAATATATTCAGGAAAAAACGCATACGCACTTTTTGGCCAACCAAGCAAGCTTGCAAAGGAAATCTGCACTACAATGAAGTCTCACTTCCCCCCGGTCAAAAGGGCCATCTGAAAAAAGTGTAAAATCCAGAAAGGCAGGACAGGCCATGGAGAACTGGGAGCCTTGTTATGCTGATGGGCGGGATGTAAATTGCCAACAGCCACTCGGGAGAAGTGTATGGTGTTTCCTGAAACATCTAAAAAACAAAGCAACAGAGCCTAGGGCACTTCCACTTATGGTCCTATAGCTTAGGGAAATTAAAATCAAAAGACACAGCCACCCCAAAGGTTGGGACGGCTCTGTTTACAAGAACCTGGTTTACGGTACAAGTTCAGTATCGCAGAAAGTGAAAAATGGATAAAGAAGTTGTGGTACTTACGTACAATGCAGTATCACTCAGCAATGAAATCTATGTCATCAGGCCCGTAGCAGCATAATGAGTGGATTCAGGTACGATGATTCTAACTGAAATAAGTCACACAGGAAAAGAAACATCATAAGATATCACTAATACACGGAATGTAAACTTGGCTACACAGGAACTGAATTACAAAACAGAACAGGGTCTCAAATTTAGAAACCCAACTTATGCTTGCTTAAGGGGAAAGGTGAGTTGGGGTGCTGCATAAAACCAGAGATTGAAATGAGCACAGATAAAGTTCCTTAAGCCAAATATGGAATAGACAAGAGCTACTCCTTGCTCAACGAAATGGACTCAACACCCCATATTAAATGCCTAAGAGTGTACCTGACTAGGAAGTATCTTAAAACCTATGGATTGCTATGTCTCTGAAAGAGAATCAAGTGTGTGTACAGGGGCATAAACGCAGCAGTGATAGGATTGGAGAGGTTCGGTGAGCAAATGAAGACCCTTTGAAGTCATATTGCATGGTACCCATTCCACGGGTCTCAACTCTCCAGGTTTAAGGTATTCTTCCTTCAGCTAAAACATGCATGTGGAACCCAGAGTATGATCAACCGTGTGATCGGGAGACGTGTTCCAATATGTCTCAGTTTTCGTCCCCTGGTACTCGGGTGCAACATTCCAGACGCTTTACTAACACTCTCCCGACTTGGAGAGTCAGTGCCTTTAACCTCCTGTTTGGCCCAGTTTGCAATTTCTGCGGAAGATGAACAGGAATAGGGAGAACCAATGACAGACTAGCTGGAGGTGTCTGGACGGGCAAATTTAACTCTCATTTCCCACCAGGAAGAGGAATTAACCAAAGGCTCAGCGTGCCGTGCCGGAACCAGATTAGGGCCTGAAGCCATCCTGCGGTGTTGCGGCCAGCTCACGAGAAAGCGAGTTGAAGAAAGGAGCTCAGGGGCACTGTAATTCACAAACCTGCAGAGTTATAAATGACAGCTATCGTCCAAAAATATACTGAAGTAAGGCTGCCAAGAGGACTTGAAAGCGGGGCAGAATTGCAGGAAACCGATTTCAGGAGGTAGACTGGAATTGCATTTAAAGCATAGGAAAAGAGGCAGAACGTCCACAATGATGCACTTGGCCAAAAAGGGCGTATGCGTTTTTTCCTGAATATATTCAGGAAAAAACGCATACGCCCTTTTTGGCCAACCAAGCAAGCTTGCAAAGGAAATCTGCACTACAATGAAGTCTCACTTCCCCCCGGTCAAAAGGGCCATCTGAAAAAAGTGTAAAATCCAGAAAGGCAGGCCAGGCCATGGAGAACTGGGAGCCTTGTTATGCTGATGGGCGGGATGTAAATTGCCAACAGCCACTCGGGAGAAGTGTATGGTGTTTCCTGAAACATCTAAAAAACAAAGCAACAGAGCCTAGGGCACTTCCACTTATGGTCCTATAGCTTAGGGAAATTAAAATCAAAAGACACAGCCACCCCAAAGGTTGGGACGGCTCTGTTTACAAGAACCTGGTTTACGGTACAAGTTCAATATCGCAGAAAGTGAAAAATGGATAAAGAAGTTGTGGTACTTACGTACAATGCAGTATCACTCAGCAATGAAATCTATGTCATCAGGCCCGTAGCAGCATAATGAGTGGATTCAGGTACGATGATTCTAACTGAAATAAGTCACACAGGAAAAGAAACATCATAAGATATCACTAATACACGGAATGTAAACTTGGCTACACAGGAACTGAATTACAAAACAGAACAGGGTCTCAAATTTAGAAACCCAACTTATGCTTGCTTAAGGGGAAAGGTGAGTTGGGGTGCTGCATAAAACCAGAGATTGAAATGAGCACAGATAAAGTTCCTTAAGCCAAATATGGAATAGACAAGAGCTACTCCTTGCTCAACGAAATGGACTCAACACCCCATATTAAATGCCTAAGAGTGTACCTGACTAGGAAGTATCTTAAAACCTATGGATTGCTATGTCTCTGGAAGAGAATCAAGTGTGTGTACAGGGGCATAAACGCAGCAGTGATAGGATTGGAGAGGTTCGGTGAGCAAATGAAGACCCTTTGAAGTCATATTGCATGGTACCCATTCCACGGGTCTCAACTCTCCAGGTTTAAGGTATTCTTCCTTCAGCTAAAACATGCATGTGGAACCCAGAGTGTGATCAACCGTGTGATCGGGAGACGTGTTCCAATATGTCTCAGTTTTCGTCCCCTGGTACTCGGGTGCAACATTCCAGACGCTTTACTAACACTCTCCCGACTTGGAGAGTCAGTGCCTTTAACCTCCTGTTTGGCCCAGTTTGCAATTTCTGCGGAAGATGAACAGGAATAAGGAGAACCAATGACAGACTAGCTGGAGGTGTCTGGACGGGCAAATTTAACTCTCATTTCCCACCACGAAGAGGAATTAACCAAAGGCTCAGCGTGCCGTGCCGGAACCAGATTCGGGCCTGAAGCCATCCTGCGGGGTTGCGGCCAGCTCACGAGAAAGCGAGTTGAAGAAAGGAGCTCAGGGGCACTGTAATTCACAAACCTGCAGAGTTATAAATGACAGCTATCGTCCAAAAATATACTGAAGTAAGGCTGCCAAGAGGACTTGAAAGCGGGGCAGAATTGCAGGAAACCGATTTCAGGAGGTAGACTGGAATTGCATTTAAAGCATAGGAAAAGAGGCAGAACGTCCACAATGATGCACTTGGCCAACCAAGCAAGCTTGCAAAGGAAATCTGCACTACAATGAAGTCTCACTTCCCCCCGGTCAAAAGGGCCATCTGAAAAAAGTGTAAAATCCAGAAAGGCAGGACAGGCCATGGAGAACTGGGAGCCTTGTTATGCTGATGGGCGGGATGTCAATTGCCAACAGCCACTCGGGAGAAGTGTATGGTGTTTCCTGAAACATCTAAAAAACAAAGCAACAGAGCCTAGGGCACTTCCACTTATGGTCCTATAGCTTAGGGAAATTAAAATCAAAAAGACACAGCCACCTCAAAGGTTGGGAAGGCTCTGTTTACAAGAACCTGGTTTACGGTACAAGTTCAATATCGCAGAAAGTGAAAAATGGATAAAGAAGTTGTGGTACTTACGTACAATGCAATATCACTCAGCAATGAAATCTATGTCATCAGGCCCGTAGCAGCATAATGAGTGGATTCAGGTACGATGATTCTAACTGAAATAAGTCACACAGAAAAAGAAACATCATAAGATATCACTAATACACGGAATGTAACCTTGGCTACACAGGAACTGAATTACAAAACAGAACAGGGTCTCAAATTTAGAAAACCAACTTATGCTTGCTTAAGGGGAAAGGTGAGTTGGGGTGCTGCATAAAACCAGAGATTGAAATGAGCACAGATAAAGTTCCTTAAGCCAAATATGGAATAGACAAGAGCTACTCCTTGCTCAACGAAATGGACTCAACACCCCATATTAAATGCCTAAGAGTGTACCTGACTAGGAAGTATCTTAAAACCTATGGATTGCTATGTCTCTGAAAGAGAATCAAGTGTGTGTACAGGGGCATAAACGCAGCAGCGATAGGAATGGAGAGGTTCGGTGAGCAAATGAAGACCCTTTGAAGTCATATTGCATGGTACCCATTCCACGGGTCTCAACTCTCCAGGTTTAAGGTATTCTTCCTTCAGCTAAAACATGCATGTGGAACCCAGAGTATGATCAACCGTGTGATCGGGAGACGTGTTCCAATATGTCTCAGTTTTCGTCCCCTGGTACTCGGGTGCAACATTCCAGACGCTTTACTAACACTCTCCCGACTTGGACAGTCAGTGCCTTTAACCTCCTGTTTGGCCCAGTTTGCAATTTCTGCGGAAGATGAACAGGAATACGGAGAACCAATGACAGACTAGCTGGAGGTGTGTAGACGGGCAAATTTAACTCTCATTTCCCACCAGGAAGAGGAATTAACCAAAGGCTCAGCGTGCCGTGCCGGAACCAGATTAGGGCCTGAAGCCATCCTGCGGTGTTGCGGCCAGCTCACGAGAAAGCGAGTTGAAGAAAGGAGCTCAGGGGCACTGTAATTCACAAACCTGCAGAGTTATAAATGACAGCTATCGTCCAAAAATATACTGAAGTAAGGCTGCCAAGAGGACTTGAAAGCGGGGCAGAATTGCAGGAAACCGATTTCAGGAGGTAGACGGGAATTGCATTTAAAGCATAGGAAAAGAGGCAGAACGTCCACAATGATGCACTTGGCCAAAAAGGGCGTATGCGTTTTTTCCTGAATATATTCAGGAAAAAACGCATACGCCCTTTTTGGCCAACCAAGCAAGCTTGCAAAGGAAATCTGCACTACAATGAAGTCTCACTTCCCCCCGGTCAAAAGGGCCATCTGAAAAAAGTGTAAAATCCAGAAAGGCAGGACAGGCCATGGAGAACTGGGAGCCTTGTTATGCTGATAGGCGGGATGTAAATTGCCAACAGCCACTCGGGAGAAGTGTATGGTGTTTCCTGAAACATCTAAAAAACAAAGCAACAGAGCCTAGGGCACTTCCACTTATGGTCCTATAGCTTAGGGAAATTAAAATCAAAAAGACACAGCCACCCCAAAGGTTGGGACGGCTCTGTTTACAAGAACCTGGTTTACGGTACAAGTTCAATATCGCAGAAAGTGAAAAATGGATAAAGAAGTTGTGGTACTTACGTACAATGCAGTATCACTCAGCAATGAAATCTATGTCATCAGGCCCGTAGCAGCATAATGAGTGGATTCAGGTATGATGATTCTAACTGAAATAAGTCACACAGGAAAAGAAACATCATAAGATATCACTAATACACGGAATGTAACCTTGGCTACACAGGAACTGAATTCCAAAACAGAACAGGGTCTCAAATTTAGAAACCCAACTTATGCTTGCTTAAGGGGAAAGGTGAGTTGGGGTGCTGCATAAAACCAGAGATTGAAATGAGCACAGATAAAGTTCCTTAAGCCAAATATGGAATAGACAAGAGCTACTCCTTGCTCAACGAAATGGACTCAACACCCCATATTAAATGCCTAAGAGTGTACCTGACTAGGAAGTATCTTAAAACCTATGGATTGCTATGTCTCTGAAAGAGAATCAAGTGTGTGTACAGGGGCATAAACGCAGCAGTGATAGGATTGGAGAGGTTCGGTGAGCAAATGAAGACCCTTTGAAGTCATATTGCATGGTACCCATTCCACGGGTCTCAACTCTCCAGGTTTAAGGTATTCTTCCTTCAGCTAAAACATGCATGTGGAACCCAGAGTATGATCAACCGTGTGATCGGGAGACGTGTTCCAATATGTCTCAGTTTTCGTCCCCTGGTACTCGGGTGCAACATTCCAGACGCTTTACTAACACTCTCCCGACTTGGAGAGTCAGTGCCTTTAACCTCCTGTTTGGCCCAGTTTGCAATTTCTGCGGAAGATGAACAGGAATAGGGAGAACCAATGACAGACTAGCTGGAGGTGTCTGGACGGGCAAATTTAACTCTCATTTCCCACCAGGAAGAGGAATTAACCAAAGGCTCAGCGTGCCGTGCCGGAACCAGATTAGGGCCTGAAGCCATCCTGCGGTGTTGCGGCCAGCTCACGAGAAAGCGAGTTGAAGAAAGGAGCTCAGGGGCACTGTAATTCACAAACCTGCAGAGTTATAAATGACAGCTATCGTCCAAAAATATACTGAAGTAAGGCTGCCAAGAGGACTTGAAAGCGGGGCAGAATTGCAGGAAACCGATTTCAGGAGGTAGACTGGAATTGCATTTAAAGCATAGGAAAAGAGGCAGAACGTCCACAATGATGCACTTGGCCAAAAAGGGCGTATGCGTTTTTTCCTGAATATATTCAGGAAAAAACGCATACGCCCTTTTTGGCCAACCAAGCAAGCTTGCAAAGGAAATCTGCACTACAATGAAGTCTCACTTCTCCCCGGTCAAAAGGGCCATCTGAAAAAAGTGTAAAATCCAGAAAGGCAGGACAGGCCATGGAGAACTGGGAGCCTTGTTATGCTGATGGGCGGGATGTAAATTGCCAACAGCCACTCCGGAGAAGTGTATGGTGTTTCCTGAAACATCTAAAAAACAAAGCAACAGAGCCTAGGGCACTTCCACTTATGGTCCTATAGCTTAGGGAAATTAAAATCAAAAAGACACAGCCACCCCAAAGGTTGGGACGGCTCTGTTTACAAGAACCTGGTTTACGGTACAAGTTCAATATCGCAGAAAGTGAAAAATGGATAAAGAAGTTGTGGTACTTACGTACAATGCAGTATCACTCAGCAATGAAATCTATGTCATCAGGCCCGTAGCAGCATAATGAGTGGATTCAGGTACGATGATTCTAACTGAAATAAGTCACACAGGAAAAGAAACATCATAAGATATCACTAATACACGGAATGTAACCTTGGCTACACAGGAACTGAATTACAAAACAGAACAGGGTCTCAAATTTAGAAACCCAACTTATGCTTGCTTAAGGGGAAAGGTGAGTTGGGGTGCTGCATAAAACCAGAGATTGAAATGAGCACAGATAAAGTTCCTTAAGCCAAATATGGAATAGACAAGAGCTACTCCTTGCTCAACGAAATGGACTCAACACCCCATATTAAATGCCTAAGAATGTACCTGACTAGGAAGTATCTTAAAACCTATGGATTGCTATGTCTCCGAAAGAGAATCAAGCGTGTGTGCAGGGGCATAAACGCAGCAGTGATAGGATTGGAGAGGTTCGGTGAGCAAATGAAGACCCTTTGAAGACATATTGCATGGTACCCATTCCACGGGTCTCAACTCTCCAGGTTTAAGGTATTCTTCCTTCAGCTAAAACATGCATGTGGAACCCAGAGTATGATCAACCGTGTGATCGGGAGACGTGTTCCAATATGTCTCAGTTTTCGTCCCCTGGTACTCGGGTGCAACATTCCAGACGCTTTACTAACACTCTCCCGGCTTGGAGAGTCAGTGCCTTTAACCTCCTGTTTGGCCCAGTTTGCAATTTCTGCGGAAGATGAACAGGAATAGGCAGAACCAATGACAGACTAGCTGGAGGTGTCTGGACGGGCAAATTTAACTCTCATTTCCCACCAGGAAGAGGAATTAACCAAAGGCTAAGCGTGACATGCCGGAACCAGATTAGGGCCTGAAGCAATCCTGCGGTGTTGCGGCCAGCTCACGAGAAAGCGAGTTGAAGAAAGGAGCTCAGGGGCACTGTAATTCACAAACCTGCAGAGTTATAAATGACAGCTATCGTCCAAAAATATACTGAAGTAAGGCTGCCAAGAGGACTTGAAAGCGGGGCAGAATTGCAGGAAACCGATTTCAGGAGGTAGACTGGAATTGCATTTAAAGCATAGGAAAAGAGGCAGAACGTCCACAATGATGCACTTGGCCAAAAGGGGCGTAAGCGTTTTTTCCTGAATATATTCAGGAAAAAACGCATACGCCCTTTTTGGCCAACCAAGCAAGCTTGCAAAGGAAATCTGCACTACAATGAAGTCTCACTTCCCCCCGGTCAAAAGGGCCATCTGAAAAAAGTGTAAAATCCAGAAAGGCAGGACAGGCCATGGAGAACTGGGAGCCTTGTTATGCTGATGGGCGGGATGTCAATTGCCAACAGCCACTCGGGAGAAGTGTATGGTGTTTCCTGAAACATCTAAAAAACAAAGCAACAGAGCCTAGGGCACTTCCACTTATGGTCCTATAGCTTAGGGAAATTAAAATCAAAAGACACAGCCACCCCAAAGGTTGGGACGGGTCTGTTTACAAGAACCTGGTTTACGGTACAAGTTCAATATCGCAGAAAGTGAAAAATGGATAAAGAAGTTGTGGTACTTACGTACAATGCAATATCACTCAGCAATGAAATCTATGTCATCAGGCCCGTAGCAGCATAATGAGTGGATTCAGGTACGATGATTCTAACTGAAATAAGTCACACAGAAAAAGAAACATCATAAGATATCACTAATAGACGGAATGTAAACTTGGCTACACAGGAACTGAATTGCAAAACAGAACAGGGTCTCAAATTTAGAAAACCAACTTATGCTTGCTTAAGGGGAAAGGTGAGTTGGGGTGCTGCATAAAACCAGAGATTGAAATGAGCACAGATAAATTTCCTTAAGCCAAATATGGAATAGACAAGAGCTACTCCTTGCTCAACGAAATGGACTCAACACCCCATATTAAATGCCTAAGAGTGTACCTGACTAGGAAGTATCTTAAAACCTATGGATTGCTATGTCTCTGAAAGAGAATCAAGTGTGTGTACAGTGGCATAAACGCAGCAGTGATAGGATTGGAGAGGTTCGGTGAGCAAATGAAGACCCTTTGAAGTCATATTGCATGGTACCCATTCCACGGGTCTCAACTCTCCAGGTTTAAGGTATTCTTCCTTCAGCTAAAACATGCATGTGGAACCCAGAGTATGATCAACCGTGTGATCGGGAGACGTGTTCCAATATGTCTCAGTTTTCGTCCCCTGGTACTCGGGTGCAACATTCCAGACGCTTTACTAACACTCTCCCGACTTGGAGAGTCAGTGCCTTTAACCTCCTGTTTGACCCAGTTTGCAATTTCTGCGGAAGATGAACAGGAATAGGGAGAACCAATGACAGACGAGCTGGAGGTGTCTGGACAGGCAAACTTAACTCTCATTTCCCACCAGGAAGAGGAATTAACCAAAGGCTCAGCGTGCCGTGCCGGAACCAGATTAGGGCCTGAAGCCATCCTGCGGTGTTGCGGCCAGCTCACGAGAAAGCGAGTTGAAGAAAGGAGCTCAGGGGCACTGTAATTCACAAACCTGCAGAGTTATAAATGACAGCTATCGTCCAAAAATATACTGAAGTAAGGCTGCCAAGAGGACTTGAAAGCGGGGCAGAATTGCAGGAAACCGATTTCAGGAGGTAGACTGGAATTGCATTTAAAGCATAGGAAAAGAGGCAGAACGTCCACAATGATGCACTTGGCCAACCAAGCAAGCTTGCAAAGGAAATCTGCACTACAATGAAGTCTCACTTCCCCCCGGTCAAAAGGGCCATCTGAAAAAAGTGTAAAATCCAGAAAGGCAGGACAGGCCATGGAGAACTGGGAGCCTTGTTATGCTGATGGGCGGGATGTCAATTGCCAACAGCCACTCGGGAGAAGTGTATGGTGTTTCCTGAAACATCTAAAAAACAAAGCAACAGAGCCTAGGGCACTTCCACTTATGGTCCTATAGCTTAGGGAAATTAAAATCAAAAAGACACAGCCACCTCAAAGGTTGGGACGGCTCTGTTTACAAGAACCTGGTTTACGGTACAAGTTCAATATCGCAGAAAGTGAAAAATGGATAAAGAAGTTGTGGTACTTACGTACAATGCAATATCACTCAGCAATGAAATCTATGTCATCAGGCCCGTAGCAGCATAATGAGTGGATTCAGGTACGATGATTCTAACTGAAATAAGTCACACAGAAAAAGAAACATCATAAGATATCACTAATACACGGAATGTAACCTTGGCTACACAGGAACTGAATTACAAAACAGAACAGGGTCTCAAATTTAGAAAACCAACTTATGCTTGCTTAAGGGGAAAGGTGAGTTGGGGTGCTGCATAAAACCAGAGATTGAAATGAGCACAGATAAAGTTCCTTAAGCCAAATATGGAATAGACAAGAGCTACTCCTTGCTCAACGAAATGGACTCAACACCCCATATTAAATGCCTAAGAGTGTACCTGACTAGGAAGTATCTTAAAACCTATGGATTGCTATGTCTCTGAAAGAGAATCAAGTGTGTGTACAGGGGCATAAACGCAGCAGCGATAGGATTGGAGAGGTTCGGTGAGCAAATGAAGACCCTTTGAAGTCATATTGCATGGTACCCATTCCACGGGTCTCAACTCTCCAGGTTTAAGGTATTCTTCCTTCAGCTAAAACATGCATGTGGAACCCAGAGTATGATCAACCGTGTGATCGGGAGACGTGTTCCAATATGTCTCAGTTTTCGTCCCCTGGTACTCGGGTGCAACATTCCAGAAGCTTTACTAACACTCTCCCGACTTGGACAGTCAGTGCCTTTAACCTCCTGTTTGGCACAGTTTGCAATTTCTGCGGAAGATGAACAGGAATAGGGAGAACCAATGACAGACTAGCTGGAGGTGTGTGGACGGGCAAATTTAACTCTCATTTCCCACCAGGAAGAGGAATTAACCAAAGGCTCAGCGTGCCGTGCCGGAACCAGATTCGGGCCTGAAGCCATCCTGCGGTGTTGCGGCCAGCTCACGAGAAAGCGACTTGAAGAAAGGAGCTCAGGGGCACTGTAATTCACAAACCTGCAGAGTTATAAATGACAGCTATCGTCCAAAAATATACTGAAGTAAGGCTGCCAAGAGGACTTGAAAGCGGGGCAGAATTGCAGGAAACCGATTTCAGGAGGTAGACTGGAATTGCATTTAAAGCATAGGAAAAGAGGCAGAACGTCCACAATGATGCACTTGGCCAACCAAGCAAGCTTGCAAAGGAAATCTGCACTACAATGAAGTCTCACTTCCCCCCGGTCAAAAGGGCCATCTGAAAAAAGTGTAAAATCCAGAAAGGCAGGACAGGCCATGGAGAACTGGGAGCCTTGTTATGCTGATGGGCGGGATGTCAATTGCCAACAGCCACTCGGGAGAAGTGTATGGTGTTTCCTGAAACATCTAAAAAACAAAGCAACAGAGCCTAGGGCACTTCCACTTATGGTCCTATAGCTTAGGGAAATTAAAATCAAAAAGACACAGCCACCTCAAAGGTTGGGAAGGCTCTGTTTTCAAGAACCTGGTTTACGGTACAAGTTCAATATCGCAGAAAGTGAAAAATGGATAAAGAAGTTGTGGTACTTACGTACAATGCAATATCACTCAGCAATGAAATCTATGTCATCAGGCCCGTAGCAGCATAATGAGTGGATTCAGGTACGATCATTCTAACTGAAATAAGTCACACAGAAAAAGAAACATCATAAGATATCACTAATACACGGAATGTAACCTTGGCTACACAGGAACTGAATTACAAAACAGAACAGGGTCTCAAATTTAGAAAACCAACTTATGCTTGCTTAAGGGGAAAGGTGAGTTGGGGTGCTGCATAAAACCAGAGATTGAAATGAGCACAGATAAAGTTCCTTAAGCCAAATATGGAATAGACAAGAGCTACTCCTTGCTCAACGAAATGGACTCAACACCCCATATTAAATGCCTAAGAGTGTACCTGACTAGGAAGTATCTTAAAACCTATGGATTGCTATGTCTCTGAAAGAGAATCAAGTGTGTGTACAGGGGCATAAACGCAGCAGCGATAGGAATGGAGAGGTTCGGTGAGCAAATGAAGACCCTTTGAAGTCATATTGCATGGTACCCATTCCACGGGTCTCAACTCTCCAGGTTTAAGGTATTCTTCCTTCAGCTAAAACATGCATGTGGAACCCAGAGTATGATCAACCGTGTGATCGGGAGACGTGTTCCAATATGTCTCAGTTTTCGTCCCCTGGTACTCGGGTGCAACATTCCAGACGCTTTACTAACACTCTCCCGACTTGGACAGTCAGTGCCTTTAACCTCCTGTTTGGCCCAGTTTGCAATTTCTGCGGAAGATGAACAGGAATACGGAGAACCAATGACAGACTAGCTGGAGGTGTGTAGACGGGCAAATTTAACTCTCATTTCCCACCAGGAAGAGGAATTAACCAAAGGCTCAGCGTGCCGTGCCGGAACCAGATTAGGGCCTGAAGCCATCCTGCGGTGTTGCGGCCAGCTCACGAGAAAGCGAGTTGAAGAAAGGAGCTCAGGGGCACTGTAATTCACAAACCTGCAGAGTTATAAATGACAGCTATCGTCCAAAAATATACTGAAGTAAGGCTGCCAAGAGGACTTGAAAGCGGGGCAGAATTGCAGGAAACCGATTTCAGGAGGTAGACGGGAATTGCATTTAAAGCATAGGAAAAGAGGCAGAACGTCCACAATGATGCACTTGGCCAAAAAGGGCGTATGCGTTTTTTCCTGAATATATTCAGGAAAAAACGCATACGCCCTTTTTGGCCAACCAAGCAAGCTTGCAAAGGAAATCTGCACTACAATGAAGTCTCACTTCCCCCCGGTCAAAAGGGCCATCTGAAAAAAGTGTAAAATCCAGAAAGGCAGGACAGGCCATGGAGAACTGGGAGCCTTGTTATGCTGATAGGCGGGATGTAAATTGCCAACAGCCACTCGGGAGAAGTGTATGGTGTTTCCTGAAACATCTAAAAAACAAAGCAACAGAGCCTAGGGCACTTCCACTTATGGTCCTATAGCTTAGGGAAATTAAAATCAAAAAGACACAGCCACCCCAAAGGTTGGGACGGCTCTGTTTACAAGAACCTGGTTTACGGTACAAGTTCAATATCGCAGAAAGTGAAAAATGGATAAAGAAGTTGTGGTACTTACGTACAATGCAGTATCACTCAGCAATGAAATCTATGTCATCAGGCCCGTAGCAGCATAATGAGTGGATTCAGGTATGATGATTCTAACTGAAATAAGTCACACAGGAAAAGAAACATCATAAGATATCACTAATACACGGAATGTAACCTTGGCTACACAGGAACTGAATTCCAAAACAGAACAGGGTCTCAAATTTAGAAACCCAACTTATGCTTGCTTAAGGGGAAAGGTGAGTTGGGGTGCTGCATAAAACCAGAGATTGAAATGAGCACAGATAAAGTTCCTTAAGCCAAATATGGAATAGACAAGAGCTACTCCTTGCTCAACGAAATGGACTCAACACCCCATATTAAATGCCTAAGAGTGTACCTGACTAGGAAGTATCTTAAAACCTATGGATTGCTATGTCTCTGAAAGAGAATCAAGTGTGTGTACAGGGGCATAAACGCAGCAGTGATAGGATTGGAGAGGTTCGGTGAGCAAATGAAGACCCTTTGAAGTCATATTGCATGGTACCCATTCCACGGGTCTCAACTCTCCAGGTTTAAGGTATTCTTCCTTCAGCTAAAACATGCATGTGGAACCCAGAGTATGATCAACCGTGTGATCGGGAGACGTGTTCCAATATGTCTCAGTTTTCGTCCCCTGGTACTCGGGTGCAACATTCCAGACGCTTTACTAACACTCTCCCGACTTGGAGAGTCAGTGCCTTTAACCTCCTGTTTGGCCCAGTTTGCAATTTCTGCGGAAGATGAACAGGAATAGGGAGAACCAATGACAGACTAGCTGGAGGTGTCTGGACGGGCAAATTTAACTCTCATTTCCCACCAGGAAGAGGAATTAACCAAAGGCTCAGCGTGCCGTGCCGGAACCAGATTAGGGCCTGAAGCCATCCTGCGGTGTTGCGGCCAGCTCACGAGAAAGCGAGTTGAAGAAAGGAGCTCAGGGGCACTGTAATTCACAAACCTGCAGAGTTATAAATGACAGCTATCGTCCAAAAATATACTGAAGTAAGGCTGCCAAGAGGACTTGAAAGCGGGGCAGAATTGCAGGAAACCGATTTCAGGAGGTAGACTGGAATTGCATTTAAAGCATAGGAAAAGAGGCAGAACGTCCACAATGATGCACTTGGCCAAAAAGGGCGTATGCGTTTTTTCCTGAATATATTCAGGAAAAAACGCATACGCCCTTTTTGGCCAACCAAGCAAGCTTGCAAAGGAAATCTGCACTACAATGAAGTCTCACTTCCCCCCGGTCAAAAGGGCCATCTGAAAAAAGTGTAAAATCCAGAAAGGCAGGACAGGCCATGGAGAACTGGGAGCCTTGTTATGCTGATGGGCGGGATGTAAATTGCCAACAGCCACTCCGGAGAAGTGTATGGTGTTTCCTGAAACATCTAAAAAACAAAGCAACAGAGCCTAGGGCACTTCCACTTATGGTCCTATAGCTTAGGGAAATTAAAATCAAAAAGACACAGCCACCCCAAAGGTTGGGACGGCTCTGTTTACAAGAACCTGGTTTACGGTACAAGTTCAATATCGCAGAAAGTGAAAAATGGATAAAGAAGTTGTGGTACTTACGTACAATGCAGTATCACTCAGCAATGAAATCTATGTCATCAGGCCCGTAGCAGCATAATGAGTGGATTCAGGTACGATGATTCTAACTGAAATAAGTCACACAGGAAAAGAAACATCATAAGATATCACTAATACACGGAATGTAACCTTGGCTACACAGGAACTGAATTACAAAACAGAACAGGGTCTCAAATTTAGAAACCCAACTTATGCTTGCTTAAGGGGAAAGGTGAGTTGGGGTGCTGCATAAAACCAGAGATTGAAATGAGCACAGATAAAGTTCCTTAAGCCAAATATGGAATAGACAAGAGCTACTCCTTGCTCAACGAAATGGACTCAACACCCCATATTAAATGCCTAAGAATGTACCTGACTAGGAAGTATCTTAAAACCTATGGATTGCTATGTCTCCGAAAGAGAATCAAGCGTGTGTGCAGGGGCATAAACGCAGCAGTGATAGGATTGGAGAGGTTCGGTGAGCAAATGAAGACCCTTTGAAGACATATTGCATGGTACCCATTCCACGGGTCTCAACTCTCCAGGTTTAAGGTATTCTTCCTTCAGCTAAAACATGCATGTGGAACCCAGAGTATGATCAACCGTGTGATCGGGAGACGTGTTCCAATATGTCTCAGTTTTCGTCCCCTGGTACTCGGGTGCAACATTCCAGACGCTTTACTAACACTCTCCCGGCTTGGAGAGTCAGTGCCTTTAACCTCCTGTTTGGCCCAGTTTGCAATTTCTGCGGAAGATGAACAGGAATAGGCAGAACCAATGACAGACTAGCTGGAGGTGTCTGGACGGGCAAATTTAACTCTCATTTCCCACCAGGAAGAGGAATTAACCAAAGGCTAAGCGTGACATGCCGGAACCAGATTAGGGCCTGAAGCAATCCTGCGGTGTTGCGGCCAGCTCACGAGAAAGCGAGTTGAAGAAAGGAGCTCAGGGGCACTGTAATTCACAAACCTGCAGAGTTATAAATGACAGCTATCGTCCAAAAATATACTGAAGTAAGGCTGCCAAGAGGACTTGAAAGCGGGGCAGAATTGCAGGAAACCGATTTCAGGAGGTAGACTGGAATTGCATTTAAAGCATAGGAAAAGAGGCAGAACGTCCACAATGATGCACTTGGCCAAAAAGGGCGTATGCGTTTTTTCCTGAATATATTCAGGAAAAAACGCATACGCCCTTTTTGGCCAACCAAGCAAGCTTGCAAAGGAAATCTGCACTACAGTGAAGTCTCACTTCCCCCCGGTCAAAAGGGCCATCTGAAAAAAGTGTAAAATCCAGAAAGGCAGGACAGGCCATGGAGAACTGGGAGCCTTGTTATGCTGATGGGCGGGATGTCAATTGCCAACAGCCACTCGGGAGAAGTGTATGGTGTTTCCTGAAACATCTAAAAAACAAAGCAACAGAGCCTAGGGCACTTCCACTTATGGTCCTATAGCTTAGGGAAATTAAAATCAAAAGACACAGCCACCCCAAAGGTTGGGACGGGTCTGTTTACAAGAACCTGGTTTACGGTACAAGTTCAATATCGCAGAAAGTGAAAAATGGATAAAGAAGTTGTGGTACTTACGTACAATGCAATATCACTCAGCAATGAAATCTATGTCATCAGGCCCGTAGCAGCATAATGAGTGGATTCAGGTACGATGATTCTAACTGAAATAAGTCACACAGAAAAAGAAACATCATAAGATATCACTAATAGACGGAATGTAAACTTGGCTACACAGGAACTGAATTACAAAACAGAACAGGGTCTCAAATTTAGAAAACCAACTTATGCTTGCTTAAGGGGAAAGGTGAGTTGGGGTGCTGCATAAAACCAGAGATTGAAATGAGCACAGATAAATTTCCTTAAGCCAAATATGGAATAGACAAGAGCTACTCCTTGCTCAACGAAATGGACTCAACACCCCATATTAAATGCCTAAGAGTGTACCTGACTAGGAAGTATCTTAAAACCTATGGATTGCTATGTCTCTGAAAGAGAATCAAGTGTGTGTACAGTGGCATAAACGCAGCAGTGATAGGATTGGAGAGGTTCGGTGAGCAAATGAAGACCCTTTGAAGTCATATTGCATGGTACCCATTCCACGGGTCTCAACTCTCCAGGTTTAAGGTATTCTTCCTTCAGCTAAAACATGCATTTGGAAGCCAGAGTATGATCAACCGTGTGATCGGGAGACGTGTTCCAATATGTCTCAGTTTTCGTCCCCTGTTACTCAGGTGCAACATTCCAGACGCTTTACTAACACTCTCCCGACTTGGAGAGTCAGTGCCTTTACCTTCCTGTTTGGCCCAGTTTGCAATTTCTGCGGAAGATGAACAGGAATAGGCAGAACCAATGACAGACTAGCTGGAGGTGTCTGGACGGGCAAATTTAACTCTCATTTCCCACCAGGAAGAGGAATTAACCAAAGGCTCAGCGTGCCGTGCCGGAACCAGATTAGGGCCTGAAGCCATCCTGCGGTGTTGCGGCCAGCTCACGAGAAAGCGAGTTGAAGAAAGGAGCTCAGGGGCACTGTAATTCACAAACCTGCAGAGTTATAAATGACAGCTATCGTCCAAAAATATACTGAAGTAAGGCTGCCAAGAGGACTTGAAAGCGGGGCAGAATTGCAGGAAACCGATTTCAGGAGGTAGACTGGAATTGCATTTAAAGCATAGGAAAAGAGGCAGAACGTCCACAATGATGCACTTGGCCAAAAAGGGCGTATGCGTTTTTTCCTGAATATATTCAGGAAAAAACGCATACGCCCTTTTTGGCCAACCAAGCAAGCTTGCAAAGGAAATCTGCACTACAGTGAAGTCTCACTTCCCCCTGGTCAAAAGTGACATCTGAAAAAAGTGTAAAATCCAGAAAGTCAGGACAGGCCATGGAGAACTGGGAGCCTTGTTATGCTGATGGGCGGGATGTCAATTGCCAACAGCCACTCGGGAGAAGTGTATGGTGTTTCCTGAAACATCTAAAAAACAAAGCAACAGAGCCTAGGGCACTTCCACTTATGGTCCTATAGCTTAGGGAAATTAAAATCAAAAGACACAGCCACCCCAAAGGTTGGGACGGGTCTGTTTACAAGAACCTGGTTTACGGTACAAGTTCAATATCGCAGAAAGTGAAAAATGGATAAAGAAGTTGTGGTACTTACGTACAATGCAATATCACTCAGCAATGAAATCTATGTCATCAGGCCCGTAGCAGCATAATGAGTGGATTCAGGTACGATGATTCTAACTGAAATAAGTCACACAGAAAAAGAAACATCATAAGATATCACTAATACACGGAATGTAACCTTGGCTACACAGGAACTGAATTACAAAACAGAACAGGGTCTCAAATTTAGAAAACCAACTTATGCTTGCTTAAGGGGAAAGGTGAGTTGGGGTGCTGCATAAAACCAGAGATTGAAATGAGCACAGATAAAGTTCCTTAAGCCAAATATGGAATAGACAAGAGCTACTCCTTGCTCAACGAAATGGACTCAACACCCCATATTAAATGCCTAAGAGTGTACCTGACTAGGAAGTATCTTAAAACCTATGGATTGCTATGTCTCTGAAAGAGAATCAAGTGTGTGTACAGGGGCATAAACGCAGCAGTGATAGGATTGGAGAGGTTCGGTGAGCAAATGAAGACCCTTTGAAGTCATATTGCATGGTACCCATTCCACGGGTCTCAACTCTCCAGGTTTAAGGTATTCTTCCTTCAGCTAAAACATGCATGTGGAACCCAGAGTATGATCAACCGTGTGATCGGGAGACGTGTTCCAATACGTCTCAGTTTTCGTCCCCTGGTACTCGGGTGCAACATTCCAGACGCTTTACTAACACTCTCCCGACTTGGAGAGTCAGTGCCTTTAACCTCCTGTTTGGCCCAGTTTGCAATTTCTGCGGAAGATGAACAGGAATAGGGAGAACCAATGACAGACTAGCTGGAGGTGTCTGGACGGGCAAATTTAACTCTCATTTCCCACCAGGAAGAGGAATTAACCAAAGGCTCAGCGTGCCGTGCCGGAACCAGATTAGGGCCTGAAGCCATCCTGTGGTGTTGCGGCCAGCTCACGAGAAAGCGAGTTGAAGAAAGGAGCTCAGGGGCACTGTAATTCACAAACCTGCAGAGTTATAAATGACAGCTATCGTCCAAAAATATACTGAAGTAAGGCTGCCAAGAGGACTTGAAAGCGGGGCAGAATTGCAGGAAACCGATTTCAGGAGGTAGACTGGAATTGCATTTAAAGCATAGGAAAAGAGGCAGAACGTCCACAATGATGCACTTGGCCAAAAAGGGCGTATGCGTTTTTTCCTGAATATATTCAGGAAAAAACGCATACGCCCTTTTTGGCCAACCAAGCAAGCTTGCAAAGGAAATCTGCACTACAGTGAAGTCTCACTTCCCCCCGGTCAAAAGGGCCATCTGAAAAAAGTGTAAAATCCAGAAAGGCAGGACAGGCCATGGAGAACTGGGAGCCTTGTTATGCTGATGGGCGGGATGTAAATTGCCAACAGCCACTTGGGAGAAGTGTATGGTGTTTCCTGAAACATCTAAAAAACAAAGCAACAGAGCCTAGGGCACTTCCACTTATGGTCCTATAGCTTAGGGAAATTAAAATCAAAAGACACAGCCACCCCAAAGTTTGGGACGGCTCTGTTTACAAGAACCTGGTTTACGGTACAAGTTCAATATCGCAGAAAGTGAAAAATGGATAAAGAAGTTGTGGTACTTACGTACAATGCAGTATCACTCAGCAAGGAAATCTATGTCATCAGGCCCGTAGCAGCATAATGAGTGGATTCAGGTATGATGATTCTAACTGAAATAAGTCACACAGAAAAAGAAACATCATAAGATATCACTAATAGACGGAATGTAAACTTGGCTACACAGGAACTGAATTACAAAACAGAACAGGGTCTCAAATTTAGAAAACAAACTTATGCTTGCTTAAGGGGAAAGGTGAGTTGGGGTGCTGCATAAAACCAGAGATTGAAATGAGCACAGATAAAGTTCCTTAAGCCAAATATGGAATAGACAAGAGCTACTCCTTGCTCAACGAAATGGATTCAACACCCCATATTAAACACCTAAGAATGTACCTGACTAGGAAGTATCTTAAAACCTATGGATTGCTATGTCTCCGAAAGAGAATCAAGCGTGTGTGCAGGGGCATAAACGCAGCAGTGATAGGATTGGAGAGGTTCGGTGAGCAAATGAAGACCCTTTGAAGACATATTGCATGGTACCCATTCCACGGGTCTCAACTCTCCAGGTTTAAGGTATTCTTCCTTCAGCTAAAACATGCATGTGGAACCCAGAGTATGATCAACCGTGTGATCGGGAGACGTGTTCCAATATGTCTCAGTTTTCGTCCCCTGGTACTCGGGTGCAACATTCCAGACGCTTTACTAACACTCTCCCGGCTTGGAGAGTCAGTGCCTTTAACCTCCTGTTTGGCCCAGTTTGCAATTTCTGCGGAAGATGAACAGGAATAGGCAGAACCAATGAGAGACTAGCTGGAGGTGTCTGGACGGGCAAATTTAACTCTCATTTCCCACCAGGAAGAGGAATTAACCTAAGGCTCAGCGTTCCATGCCGGAACCAGATTAGGGCCTGAAGCAATCCTGCGGTGTTGCGGCCAGCTCACTAGAAAGCGAGTTGAAGAAAGGAGCTCAGGGGCACTGTAATTCACAAACCTGCAGAGGTATAAATGACAGCTATCGTCCAAAAATATAGTGAAGTAAGGCTGCCAAGAGGATTTGAAAGCGGGGCAGAATTGCAGGAAACCGATTTCAGGAGGTAGACTGGAATTGCATTTAAAGCATAGGAAAAGAGGCAGAACGTCCACAATGATGCACTTGGCCAAAAAGGGCGTATGCGTTTTTTCCTAAATATATTCAGGAAAAAACGCATACGCCCTTTTTGGCCAACCAAGCAAGCTTGCAAAGGAAATCTGCACTACAATGAAGTCTCACTTCCCCCCGGTCCAAAGGGCCATCTGAAAAAAGTGTAAAATCCAGAAAGGCAGGACAGGCCATGGAGAACTGGGAGCCTTGTTATGCTGATGGGCAGGATGTCAATTGCCAACAGCCACTCGGGAGAAGTGTATGGTGTTTCCTGAAACATCTAAAAAACAAAGCAACAGAGCCTAGGGCACTTCCACTTATGGTCCTATAGCTTAGGGAAATTAAAATCAAAAAGACACAGCCACCCCAAAGGTTGGGACGTCTCTGTTAACAAGAACCTGATTTACGGTACAAGTTCAATATCGCAGAAAGTGAAAAATGGATAAAGAAGTTGTGGTACTTACGTACAATGCAGTATCACTCAGCAATGAAATCTATGTCATCAGGCCCGTAGCAGCATAATGAGTGGATTCAGGTATGATGATTCTAACTGAAATAAGTCACACAGGAAAAGAAACATCATAAGATATCACTAATACACGGAATGTAACCTTGGCTACACAGGAACTGAATTACAAAACAGAACAGGGTCTCAAATTTAGAAAACCAACTTATGCTTGCTTAAGGGGAAAGGTGAGTTGGGGTGCTGCATAAAACCAGAGATTGAAATGAGCACAGATAAAGTTCCTTAAGCCAAATATGGAATAGACAAGAGCTACTCCTTGCTCAACAAAATGGACTCAACACCCCATATTAAATGCCTAAGAATGTACCTGACTAGGAAGTATCTTAAAACCTATGGATTGCTATGTCTCCGAAAGAGAATCAAGCGTGTGTACAGGGGCATAAACGCAACAGTGATAGGACTGGAGAGGTTCGGTGAGCAAATGAAGACCCTTTGAAGTCATATTGCATGGAACCCATTCCACGGGTCTCAACTCTCCAGGTTTAAGGTATTCTTCCTTCAGCTAAAACATGCATGTGGAACCCAGAGTATGATCAACCATGTGATCGGGAGACGTGTTCCAATATGTCTCAGTTTTCGTCCCCTGGTACTCGGGTGCAACATTCCAGACGCTTTACTAACACTCTCCCGACTTGGAGAGTCAGTGCCTTTAACCTCCTGTTTGGCCCAGTTTGCAATTTCTGCGGAAGATGAACAGGAATAGGGAGAACCAATGACAGACTAGCTGGAGGTGTCTGGACGGGCAAATTTAACTCTCATTTCCCAACCGGAAGAGGAATTAACCAAAGGCTCAGCGTGCCGTGCCGGAACCAGATTAGGGCCTGAAGCCATCCTGCGGTGTTGTGGCCAGCTCACAAGAAAGCGACTTGAAGAAAGGAGCTCAGGGGCACTGTAATTCACAAACCTGCAGAGTTATAAATGACAGCTATCGTCCAAAAATATACTGAAGTAAGGCTGCCAAGAGGACTTGAAAGCGGGGCAGAATTGCAGGAAACCGATTTCAGGAGGTAGACTGGAATTGCATTTAAAGCATAGGAAAAGAGGCAGAACGTCCACAATGATGCACTTGGCCAAAAAGTGCGTATGCGTTTTTTCCTGAATATATTCAGGAAAAAACGCATACGCCCTTTTTGGCCAACCAAGCAAGCTTGCAAAGGAAATCTGCACTACAGTGAAGTCTCACTTCCCCCCGGTCAAAAGGGCCATCTGAAAAAAGTGTAAAATCCAGAAAGGCAGGACAGGCCATGGAGAACTGGGAGCCTTGTTATGCTGATGGGCGGGATGTAAATTGCCAACAGCCACTCGGGAGAAGTGTATGGTGTTTCCTGAAACATCTAAAAAACAAAGCAACAGAGCCTAGGGCACTTCCACTTATGGTCCTATAGCTTAGGGAAATTAAAATCAAAAGACACAGCCACCCCAAAGGTTGGGACGGCTCTGTTTACAAGAACCTGGTTTACGGTACAAGTTCAATATCGCAGAAAGTGAAAAATGGATAAAGAAGTTGTGGTACTTACGTACAATGCAATATCACTCAGCAATGAAATCTATGTCATCAGGCCCGTAGCAGCATAATGAGTGGATTCAGGTACGATGATTCTAACTGAAATAAGTCACACAGAAAAAGAAACATCATAAGATATCACTAATACACGGAATGTAACCTTGGCTACACAGGAACTGAATTACAAAACAGAACAGGGTCTCAAATTTAGAAAACCAACTTATGCTTGCTTAAGGGGAAAGGTGAGTTGGGGTGCTGCATAAAACCAGAGATTGAAATGAGCACAGATAAAGTTCCTTAAGCCAAATATGGAATAGACAAGAGCTACTCCTTGCTCAACGAAATGGACTCAACACCCCATATTAAATGCCTAAGAGTGTACCTGACTAGGAAGTATCTTAAAACCTATGGATTGCTATGTCTCTGAAAGAGAATCAAGTGTGTTTACAGTGGCATAAACGCAGCAGTGATAGGATTGGAGAGGTTCGGTGAGCAAATGAAGACCCTTTGAAGTCATATTGCATGGTACCCATTCCACGGGTCTCAACTCTCCAGGTTTAAGGTATTCTTCCTTCAGCTAAAACATGCATTTGGAAGCCAGAGTATGATCAACCGTGTGATCGGGAGACGTGTTCCAATATGTCTCAGTTTTCGTCCCCTGGTACTCAGGTGCAACATTCCAGACGCTTTACTAACACTCTCCCGACTTGGAGAGTCAGTGCCTTTACCTTCCTGTTTGGCCCAGTTTGCAATTTCTGCGGAAGATGAACAGGAATAGGCAGAACCAATGACAGACTAGCTGGAGGTGTCTGGACGGGCAAATTTAACTCTCATTTCCCACCAGGAAGAGGAATTAACCAAAGGCTCAGCGTGCCGTGCCGGAACCAGATTAGGGCCTGAAGCCATCCTGCGGTGTTGCGGCCAGCTCACGAGAAAGCGAGTTGAAGAAAGGAGCTCAGGGGCACTGTAATTCACAAACCTGCAGAGTTATAAATGACAGCTATCGTCCAAAAATATACTGAAGTAAGGCTGCCAAGAGGACTTGAAAGCGGGGCAGAATTGCAGGAAACCGATTTCAGGAGGTAGACTGGAATTGCATTTAAAGCATAGGAAAAGAGGCAGAACGTCCACAATGATGCACTTGGCCAAAAAGGGCGTATGCGTTTTTTCCTGAATATATTCAGGAAAAAACGCATACGCCCTTTTTGGCCAACCAAGCAAGCTTGCAAAGGAAATCTGCACTACAATGAAGTCTCACTTCCCCCCGGTCAAAAGGGCCATCTGAAAAAAGTGTAAAATCCAGAAAGGCAGGACAGGCCATGGAGAACTGGGAGCCTTGTTATGCTGATGGGCGGGATGTAAATTGCCAACAGCCACTCGGGAGAAGTGTATGGTGTTTCCTGAAACATCTAAAAAACAAAGCAACAGAGCCTAGGGCACTTCCACTTATGGTCCTATAGCTTAGGGAAATTAAAATCAAAAAGACACAGCCACCCCAAAGGTTGGGACGTCTCTGTTTACAAGAACCTGATTTACAGTACAAGTTCAATATCGCAGAAAGTGAAAAATGGATAAAGAAGTTGTGGTACTTACGTACAATGCAGTATCACTCAGCAATGAAATCTATGTCATCAGGCCCGTAGCAGCATAATGAGTGGATTCAGGTATGATGATTCTAACTGAAATAAGTCACACAGGAAAAGAAACATCATAAGATATCACTAATACACGGAATGTAACCTTGGCTACACAGGAACTGAATTACAAAACAGAACAGGGTCTCAAATTTAGAAAACCAACTTATGCTTGCTTAAGGGGAAAGGTGAGTTGGGGTGCTGCATAAAACCAGAGATTGAAATGAGCACAGATAAAGTTCCTTAAGCCAAATATGGAATAGACAAGAGCTACTCCTTGCTCAACAAAATGGACTCAACACCCCATATTAAATGCCTAAGAATGTACCTGACTAGGAAGTATCTTAAAACCTATGGATTGCTATGTCTCCGAAAGAGAATCAAGCGTGTGTACAGGGGCATAAACGCAACAGTGATAGGACTGGAGAGGTTCGGTGAGCAAATGAAGACCCTTTGAAGTCATATTGCATGGAACCCATTCCACGGGTCTCAACTCTCCAGGTTTAAGGTATTCTTCCTTCAGCTAAAACATGCATGTGGAACCCAGAGTATGATCAACCATGTGATCGGGAGACGTGTTCCAATATGTGTCAGTTTTCGTCCCCTGGTACTCGGGTGCAACATTCCAGACGCTTTACTAACACTCTCCCGACTTGGAGAGTCAGTGCCTTTAACCTCCTGTTTGGCCCAGTTTGCAATTTCTGCGGAAGATGAACAGGAATAGGGAGAACCAATGACAGACTAGCTGGAGGTGTCTGGACGGGCAAATTTAACTCTCATTTCCCACCAGGAAGAGGAATTAACCAAAGGCTCAGCGTGCCGTGCCGGAACCAGATTAGGGCCTGAAGCCATCCTGCGGTGTTGTGGCCAGCTCACAAGAAAGCGACTTGAAGAAAGGAGCTCAGGGGCACTGTAATTCACAAACCTGCAGAGTTATAAATGACAGCTATCGTCCAAAAATATACTGAAGTAAGGCTGCCAAGAGGACTTGAAAGCGGGGCAGAATTGCAGGAAACCGATTTCAGGAGGTAGACTGGAATTTCATTTAAAGCATAGGAAAAGAGGCAGAACGTCCACAATGATGCACTTGGCCAAAAAGGGCGTATGCGTTTTTTCCTGAATATATTCAGGAAAAAACGCATACGCCCTTTTTGGCCAACCAAGCAAGCTTGCAAAGGAAATCTGCACTACAGTGAAGTCTCACTTCCCCCCGGTCAAAAGGGCCATCTGAAAAAAGTGTAAAATCCAGAAAGGCAGGACAGGCCATGGAGAACTGGGAGCCTTGTTATGCTGATGGGCGGGATGTCAATTGCCAACAGCCACTCGGGAGAAGTGTATGGTGTTTCCTGAAACATCTAAAAAACAAAGCAACAGAGCCTAGGGCACTTCCACTTATGGTCCTATAGCTTAGGGAAATTAAAATCAAAAGACACAGCCACCCCAAAGGTTGGGACGGCTCTGTTTACAAGAACCTGGTTTACGGTACAAGTTCAATATCGCAGAAAGTGAAAAATGGATAAAGAAGTTGTGGTACTTACGTACAATGCAATATCACTCAGCAATGAAATCTATGTCATCAGGCCCGTAGCAGCATAATGAGTGGATTCAGGTACGATGATTCTAACTGAAATAAGTCACACAGAAAAAGAAACATCATAAGATATCACTAATACACGGAATGTAACCTTGGCTACACAGGAACTGAATTACAAAACAGAACAGGGTCTCAAATTTAGAAAACCAACTTATGCTTGCTTAAGGGGAAAGGTGAGTTGGGGTGCTGCATAAAACCAGAGATTGAAATGAGCACAGATAAAGTTCCTTAAGCCAAATATGGAATAGACAAGAGCTACTCCTTGCTCAACGAAATGGACTCAACACCCCATATTAAATGCCTAAGAGTGTACCTGACTAGGAAGTATCTTAAAACCTATGGATTGCTATGTCTCCGAAAGAGAATCAAGCGTGTGTACAGGGGCATAAACGCAGCAGTGATAGGACTGGAGAGGTTCGGTGAGCAAATGAAGACCCTTTGAAGTCATATTGCATGGAACCCATTCCACGGGTCTCAACTCTCCAGGTTTAAGGTATTCTTCCTTCAGCTAAAACATGCATGTGGAACCCAGAGTATGATCAACCATGTGATCGGGAGACGTGTTCCAATATGTGTCAGTTTTCGTCCCCTGGTACTCGGGTGCAACATTCCAGACGCTTTACTAACACTCTCCCGACTTGGAGAGTCAGTGCCTTTAACCTCCTGTTTGGCCCAGTTTGCAATTTCTGCGGAAGATGAACAGGAATAGGGAGAACCAATGACAGACTAGCTGGAGGTGTCTGGACGGGCAAATTTAACTCTCATTTCCCAACCGGAAGAGGAATTAACCAAAGGCTCAGCGTGCCGTGCCGGAACCAGATTAGGGCCTGAAGCCATCCTGCGGTGTTGTGGCCAGCTCACAAGAAAGCGACTTGAAGAAAGGAGCTCAGGGGCACTGTAATTCACAAACCTGCAGAGTTATAAATGACAGCTATCGTCCAAAAATATACTGAAGTAAGGCTGCCAAGAGGACTTGAAAGCGGGGCAGAATTGCAGGAAACCGATTTCAGGAGGTAGACTGGAATTGCATTTAAAGCATAGGAAAAGAGGCAGAACGTCCACAATGATGCACTTGGCCAAAAAGTGCGTATGCGTTTTTTCCTGAATATATTCAGGAAAAAACGCATACGCCCTTTTTGGCCAACCAAGCAAGCTTGCAAAGGAAATCTGCACTACAGTGAAGTCTCACTTCCCCCCGGTCAAAAGGGCCATCTGAAAAAAGTGTAAAATCCAGAAAGGCAGGACAGGCCATGGAGAACTGGGAGCCTTGTTATGCTGATGGGCGGGATGTCAATTGCCAACAGCCACTCGGGAGAAGTGTATGGTGTTTCCTGAAACATCTAAAAAACAAAGCAACAGAGCCTAGGGCACTTCCACTTATGGTCCTATAGCTTAGGGAAATTAAAATCAAAAGACACAGCCACCCCAAAGGTTGGGACGGCTCTGTTTACAAGAACCTGGTTTACGGTACAAGTTCAATATCGCAGAAAGTGAAAAATGGATAAAGAAGTTGTGGTACTTACGTACAATGCAATATCACTCAGCAATGAAATCTATGTCATCAGGCCCGTAGCAGCATAATGAGTGGATTCAGGTACGATGATTCTAACTGAAATAAGTCACACAGAAAAAGAAACATCATAAGATATCACTAATACACGGAATGTAACCTTGGCTACACAGGAACTGAATTACAAAACAGAACAGGGTCTCAAATTTAGAAAACCAACTTATGCTTGCTTAAGGGGAAAGGTGAGTTGGGGTGCTGCATAAAACCAGAGATTGAAATGAGCACAGATAAAGTTCCTTAAGCCAAATATGGAATAGACAAGAGCTACTCCTTGCTCAACGAAATGGACTCAACACCCCATATTAAATGCCTAAGAGTGTACCTGACTAGGAAGTATCTTAAAACCTATGGATTGCTATGTCTCCGAAAGAGAATCAAGCGTGTGTACAGGGGCATAAACGCAGCAGTGATAGGACTGGAGAGGTTCGGTGAGCAAATGAAGACCCTTTGAAGTCATATTGCATGGAACCCATTCCACGGGTCTCAACTCTCCAGGTTTAAGGTATTCTTCCTTCAGCTAAAACATGCATGTGGAACCCAGAGTATGATCAACCGTGTGATCGGGAGACGTGTTCCAATATGTGTCAGTTTTCGTCCCCTGGTACTCGGGTGCAACATTCCAGACGCTTTACTAACACTCTCCCGACTTGGAGAGTCAGTGCCTTTAACCTCCTGTTTGGCCCAGTTTGCAATTTCTGCGGAAGATGAACAGGAATAGGGAGAACCAATGACAGACTAGCTGGAGGTGTCTGGACGGGCAAATTTAACTCTCATTTCCCAACCGGAAGAGGAATTAACCAAAGGCTCAGCGTGCCGTGCCGGAACCAGATTAGGGCCTGAAGCCATCCTGCGGGGTTGCGGCCAGCTCACAAGAAAGCGACTTGAAGAAAGGAGCTCAGGGGCACTGTAATTCACAAACCTGCAGAGTTATAAATGACAGCTATCGTCCAAAAATATACTGAAGTAAGGCTGCCAAGAGGACTTGAAAGCGGGGCAGAATTGCAGGAAACCGATTTCAGGAGGTAGACTGGAATTGCATTTAAAGCATAGGAAAAGAGGCAGAACGTCCACAATGATGCACTTGGCCAAAAAGTGCGTATGCGTTTTTTCCTGAATATATTCAGGAAAAAACGCATACGCCCTTTTTGGCCAACCAAGCAAGCTTGCAAAGGAAATCTGCACTACAGTGAAGTCTCACTTCCCCCCGGTCAAAAGGGCCATCTGAAAAAAGTGTAAAATCCAGAAAGGCAGGACAGGCCATGGAGAACTGGGAGCCTTGTTATGCTGATGGGCGGGATGTAAATTGCCAACAGCCACTCGGGAGAAGTGTATGGTGTTTCCTGAAACATCTAAAAAACAAAGCAACAGAGCCTAGGGCACTTCCACTTATGGTCCTATAGCTTAGGGAAATTAAAATCAAAAGACACAGCCACCCCAAAGGTTGGGACGGCTCTGTTTACAAGAACCTGGTTTACGGTACAAGTTCAATATCGCAGAAAGTGAAAAATGGATAAAGAAGTTGTGGTACTTACGTACAATGCAATATCACTCAGCAATGAAATCTATGTCATCAGGCCCGTAGCAGCATAATGAGTGGATTCAGGTACGATGATTCTAACTGAAATAAGTCACACAGAAAAAGAAACATCATAAGATATCACTAATACACGGAATGTAACCTTGGCTACACAGGAACTGAATTACAAAACAGAACAGGGTCTCAAATTTAGAAAACCAACTTATGCTTGCTTAAGGGGAAAGGTGAGTTGGGGTGCTGCATAAAACCAGAGATTGAAATGAGCACAGATAAAGTTCCTTAAGCCAAATATGGAATAGACAAGAGCTACTCCTTGCTCAACGAAATGGACTCAACACCGCATATTAAATGCCTAAGAGTGTACCTGACTAGGAAGTATCTTAAAACCTATGGATTGCTATGTCTCCGAAAGAGAATCAAGCGTGTGTACAGGGGCATAAACGCAGCAGTGATAGGACTGGAGAGGTTCGGTGAGCAAATGAAGACCCTTTGAAGTCATATTGCATGGAACCCATTCCACGGGTCTCAACTCTCCAGGTTTAAGGTATTCTTCCTTCAGCTAAAACATGCATGTGGAACCCAGAGTATGATCAACCGTGTGATCGGGAGACGTGTTCCAATATGTGTCAGTTTTCGTCCCCTGGTACTCAGGTGCAACATTCCAGACGCTTTACTAACACTCTCCCGACTTGGAGAGTCAGTGCCTTTAACCTCCTGTTTGGCCCAGTTTGCAATTTCTGCGGAAGATGAACAGGAATAGGCAGAACCAATGACAGACTAGCTGGAGGTGTCTGGACGGGCAAATTTAACTCTCATTTCCCACCAGGAAGAGGAATTAACCAAAGGCTCAGCGTGCCGTGCCGGAACCAGATTAGGGCCTGAAGCCATCCTGCGGTGTTGCGGCCAGCTCACGAGAAAGCGACTTGAAGAAAGGAGCTCAGGGGCACTGTAATTCACAAACCTGCAGAGTTATAAATGACAGCTATCGTCCAAAAATATACTGAAGTAAGGCTGCCAAGAGGACTTGAAAGCGGGGCAGAATTGCAGGAAACCGATTTCAGGAGGTAGACTGGAATTGCATTTAAAGCATAGGAAAAGAGGCAGAACGTCCACAATGATGCACTTGGCCAAAAAGGGCGTATGCGTTTTTTCCTGAATATATTCAGGAAAAAACGCATACGTCCTTTTTGGCCAACCAAGCAAGCTTGCAAAGGAAATCTGCACTACAGTGAAGTCTCACTTCCCCCTGGTCAAAAGTGCCATCTGAAAAAAGTGTAAAATCCAGAAAGGCAGGACAGGCCATGGAGAACTGGGAGCCTTGTTATGCTGATGGGCGGGATGTCAATTGCCAACAGCCACTTGGGAGAAGTGTATGGTGTTTCCTGAAACATCTAAAAAACAAAGCAACAGAGCCTAGGGCACTTCCACTTATGGTCCTATAGCTTAGGGAAATTAAAATCAAAAGACACAGCCACCCCAAAGGTTGGGACGGCTCTGTTTACAAGAACCTGGTTTACGGTACAAGTTCAATATCGCAGAAAGTGAAAAATGGATAAAGAAGTTGTGGTACTTACGTACAATGCAATATCACTCAGCAATGAAATCTATGTCATCAGGCCCGTAGCAGCATAATGAGTGGATTCAGGTACGATGATTCTAACTGAAATAAGTCACACAGAAAAAGAAACATCATAAGATATCACTAATACACGGAATGTAACCTTGGCTACACAGGAACTGAATTACAAAACAGAACAGGGTCTCAAATTTAGAAAACCAACTTATGCTTGCTTAAGGGGAAAGGTGAGTTGGGGTGCTGCATAAAACCAGAGATTGAAATGAGCACAGATAAAGTTCCTTAAGCCAAATATGGAATAGACAAGAGCTACTCCTTGCTCAACGAAATGGACTCAACACCCCATATTAAATGCCTAAGAGTGTACCTGACTAGGAAGTATCTTAAAACCTATGGATTGCTATGTCTCCGAAAGAGAATCAAGCGTGTGTACAGGGGCATAAACGCAGCAGTGATAGGACTGGAGAGGTTCGGTGAGCAAATGAAGACCCTTTGAAGTCATATTGCATGGAACCCATTCCACGGGTCTCAACTCTCCAGGTTTAAGGTATTCTTCCTTCAGCTAAAACATGCATGTGGAACCCAGAGTATGATCAACCGTGTGATCGGGAGACGTGTTCCAATATGTGTCAGTTTTCGTCCCCTGGTACTCAGGTGCAACATTCCAGACGCTTTACTAACACTCTCCCGACTTGGAGAGTCAGTGCCTTTAACCTCCTGTTTGGCCCAGTTTGCAATTTCTGCGGAAGATGAACAGGAATAGGGAGAACCAATGACAGACTAGCTGGAGGTGTCTGGACGGGCAAATTTAACTCTCATTTCCCACCAGGAAGAGGAATTAACCAAAGGCTCAGCGTGCCGTGCCGGAACCAGATTAGGGCCTGAAGCCATCCTGCGGTGTTGCGGCCAGCTCACGAGAAAGCGAGTTGAAGAAAGGAGCTCAGGGGCACTGTAATTCACAAACCTGCAGAGTTATAAATGACAGCTATCGTCCAAAAATATACTGAAGTAAGGCTGCCAAGAGGACTTGAAAGCGGGGCAGAATTGCAGGAAACCGATTTCAGGAGGTAGACTGGAATTGCATTTAAAGCATAGGAAAAGAGGCAGAACGTCCACAATGATGCACTTGGCCAAAAAGGGCGTATGCGTTTTTTCCTGAATATATTCAGGAAAAAACGCATACGCCCTTTTTGGCCAACCAAGCAAGCTTGCAAAGGAAATCTGCACTACAGTGAAGTCTCACTTCCCCCCGGTCAAAAGGGCCATCTGAAAAAAGTGTAAAATCCAGAAAGGCAGGACAGGCCATGGAGAACTGGGAGCCTTGTTATGCTGATGGGCGGGATGTAAATTGCCAACAGCCACTCGGGAGAAGGGTATGGTGTTTCCTGAAACATCTAAAAAACAAAGCAACAGAGCCTAGGGCACTTCCACTTATGGTCCTATAGCTTAGGGAAATTAAAATCAAAAGACACAGCCACCCCAAAGGTTGGGACGGCTCTGTTTACAAGAACCTGGTTTACGGTACAAGTTCAATATCGCAGAAAGTGAAAAATGGATAAAGAAGTTGTGGTACTTACGTACAATGCAGTATCACTCAGCAATGAAATCTATGTCATCAGGCCCGTAGCAGCATAATGAGTGGATTCAGGTATGATGATTCTAACTGAAATAAGTCACACAGGAAAAGAAACATCATAAGATATCACTAATACATGGAATGTAAACTTGGCTACACAGGAACTGAATTACGAAACAGAACAGGGTCTCAAATTTAGAAAACCAACTTATGCTTGCTTAAGGGGAAAGGTGAGTTGGGGTGCTGCATAAAACCAGAGATTGAAATGAGCACAGATAAAGTTCCTTAAGCCAAATATGGAATAGACAAGAGCTACTCCTTGCTCAACAAAATGGACTCAACACCCCATATTAAATGCCTAAGAGTGTACCTGACTAGGAAGTATCTTAAAACCTATGGATTGCTATGTCTCTGAAAGAGAATCAAGTATGTGTACAGGGGCATAAACGCAGCAGTGATAGGATTGGAGAGGTTCGGTGAGCAAATGAAGACCCTTTGAAGTCATATTGCATGGTACCCATTCCACGGGTCTCAACTCTCCAGGTTTAAGGTATTCTTCCTTCAGCTAAAACATGCATGTGGAACCCAGAGTATGATCAACCGTGTGATCGGGAGACGTGTTCCAATATGTCTCAGTTTTCATCCCCTGGTACTCGGGTGCAACATTCCAGACGCTTTACTAACACTCTCCCGACTTGGAGAGTCAGTGCCTTTAACCTCCTGTTTGGCCCAGTTTGCAATTTCTGTGGAGGATGAACAGGAATAGGGAGAACCAATGACAGACTAGCTGGAGGTGTCTGGACGGGCAAATTTAACTCTCATTTCCCACCAGGAAGAGGAATTAACCAAAGGCTCAGCGTGCCGTGCCGGAACCAGATTAGGGCCTGAAGCCATCCTGCGGTATTGCAGCCAGCTCACGAGAAAGCGAGTTGAAGAAAGGAGCTCAGGGGCACTGTAATTCACAAACCTGCAGAGTTATAAATGACAGCTATCGTCCAAAAATATACTGAAGTAAGGCTGCCAAGAGGACTTGAAAGCGGGGCAGAATTGCAGGAAACCGATTTCAGGAGGTAGACTGGAATTGCATTGAAAGCATAGGAAAAGAGGCAGAACGTCCACAATGATGCACTTGGCCAAAAAGGGCGTATGCGTTTTTTCCTGAATATATTCAGGAAAAAACGCATACGCCCTTTTTGGCCAACCAAGCAAGCTTGCAAAGGAAATCTGCACTACAATGAAGTCTCACTTCCCCCCGGTCAAAAGGGCCATCTGAAAAAAGTGTAAAATCCAGAAAGGCAGGACAGGCCATGGAGAACTGGGAGCCTTGTTATGCTGATGGGCGGGATGTAAATTGCCAACAGCCACTCGGGAGAAGTGTATGGTGTTTCCTGAAACATCTAAAAAACAAAGCAACAGAGCCTAGGGCACTTCCACTTATGGTCCTATAGCTTAGGGAAATTAAAATCAAAAAGACACAGCCACCCCAAAGGTTGGGACGGCTCTGTTTACAAGAACCTGGTTTACGGTACAAGTTCAATATCGCAGAAAGTGAAAAATGGATAAAGAATTTGTGGTACTTACGTACAATGCAGTATCACTCAGCAATGAAATCTATGTCATCAGGCCCGTAGCAGCATAATGAGTGGATTCAGGTATGATGATTCTAACTGAAATAAGTCACACAGGAAAAGAAACATCATAAGATATCACTAATACACGGAATGTAACCTTGGCTACACAGGAACTGAATTACAAAACAGAACAGGGTCTCAAATTTAGAAAACAAACTTATGCTTGCTTAAGGGGAAAGGTGAGTTGGGGTGCTGCATAAAACCAGAGATTGAAATGAGCACAGATAAAGTTCCTTAAGCCAAATATGGAATAGACAAGAGCTACTCCTTGCTCAACGAAATGGACTCAACACCCCATATTAAATGCCTAAGAGTGTAACTGACTAGGAAGTATCTTAAAACCTATGGATTGCTATGTCTCCGAAAGAGAATCAAGCGTGTGTACAGGGGCATAAACGCAGCAGTGATAGGATTGGAGAGGTTCGGTGAGCAAATGAAGACCCTTTGAAGTCATATTGCATGGAACCCATTCCACGGGTCTCAACTCTCCAGGTTTAAGGTATTCTTCCTTCAGCTAAAACATGCATGTGGAACCCAGAGTATGATCAACCGTGTGATCGGGAGACGTGTTCCAATATGTGTCAGTTTTCGTCCCCTGGTACTCAGGTGCAACATTCCAGACGCTTTACTAACACTCTCCCGACTTGGAGAGTCAGTGCCTTTAACCTCCTGTTTGGCCCAGTTTGCAATTTCTGCGGAAGATGAACAGGAATAGGGAGAACCAATGACAGACTAGCTGGAGGTGTCTGGACGGGCAAATTTAACTCTCATTTCCCACCAGGAAGAGGAATTAACCAAAGGCTCAGCGTGCCGTGCCGGAACCAGATTAGGGCCTGAAGCCATCCTGCGGTGTTGTGGCCAGCTCACAAGAAAGCGACTTGAAGAAAGGAGCTCAGGGGCACTGTAATTCACAAACCTGCAGAGTTATAAATGACAGCTATCGTCCAAAAATATACTGAAGTAAGGCTGCCAAGAGGACTTGAAAGCGGGGCAGAATTGCAGGAAACCAATTTCAGGAGGTAGACTGGAATTGCATTTAAAGCATAGGAAAAGAGGCAGAACGTCCACAATGATGCACTTGGCCAAAAAGGGCGTATGCGTTTTTTCCTGAATATATTCAGGAAAAAACGCATACGCCCTTTTTGGCCAACCAAGCAAGCTTGCAAAGGAAATCTGCACTACAATGAAGTCTCACTTCCCCCCGGTCAAAAGGGCCATCTGAAAAAAGTGTAAAATCCAGAAAGGCAGGACAGGCCATGGAGAACTGGGAGCCTTGTTATGCTGATGGGCGGGATGTAAATTGCCAACAGCCACTCGGGAGAAGTGTATGGTGTTTCCTGAAACATCTAAAAAACAAAGCAACAGAGCCTAGGGCACTTCCACTTATGGTCCTATAGCTTAGGGAAATTAAAATCAAAAAGACACAGCCACCCCAAAGGTTGGGACGGCTCTGTTTACAAGAACCTGGTTTACGGTACAAGTTCAATATCGCAGAAAGTGAAAAATGGATAAAGAAGTTGTGGTACTTACGTACAATGCAGTATCACTCAGCAAGGAAATCTATGTCATCAGGCCCGTAGCAGCATAATGAGTGGATTCAGGTATGATGATTCTAACTGAAATAAGTCACACAGAAAAAGAAACATCATAAGATATCACTAATACACGGAATGTAACCTTGGCTACACAGGAACTGAATTACAAAACAGAACAGGGTCTCAAATTTAGAAAACAAACTTATGCTTGCTTAAGGGGAAAGGTGAGTTGGGGTGCTGCATAAAACCAGAGATTGAAATGAGCACAGATAAAGTTCCTTAAGCCAAATATGGAATAGACAAGAGCTACTCCTTGCTCAACGAAATGGACTCAACACCCCATATTAAATGCCTAAGAGTGTAACTGACTAGGAAGTATCTTAAAACCTATGGATTGCTATGTCTCCGAAAGAGAATCAAGCGTGTGTACAGGGGCATAAACGCAGCAGTGATAGGACTGGAGAGGTTCGGTGAGCAAATGAAGACCCTTTGAAGTCATATTGCATGGAACCCATTCCACGGGTCTCAACTCTCCAGGTTTAAGGTATTCTTCCTTCAGCTAAAACATGCATGTGGAACCCAGAGTATGATCAACCGTGTGATCGGGAGACGTGTTCCAATATGTGTCAGTTTTCGTCCCCTGGTACTCAGGTGCAACATTCCAGACGCTTTACTAACACTCTCCCGACTTGGAGAGTCAGTGCCTTTAACCTCCTGTTTGGCCCAGTTTGCAATTTCTGCGGAAGATGAACAGGAATAGGGAGAACCAATGACAGACTAGATGGAGGTGTCTGGACGGGCAAATTTAACTCTCATTTCCCACCAGGAAGAGGAATTAACCAAAGGCTCAGCGTGCCGTGCCGGAACCAGATTAGGGCCTGAAGCCATCCTGCGGTGTTGTGGCCAGCTCACAAGAAAGCGACTTGAAGAAAGGAGCTCAGGGGCACTGTAATTCACAAACCTGCAGAGTTATAAATGACACCTATCGTCCAAAAATATACTGAAGTAAGGCTGCCAAGAGCACTTGAAAGCGGGGCAGAATTGCAGGAAACCAATTTCAGGAGGTAGACTGGAATTGCATTTAAAGCATAGGAAAAGAGGCAGAACGTCCACAATGATGCACTTGGCCAAAAAGGGCGTATGCGTTTTTTCCTGAATATATTCAGGAAAAAACGCATATGCCCTTTTTGGCCAACCAAGCAAGCTTGCAAAGGAAATCTGCACTACAATGAAGTCTCACTTCCCCCCGGTCAAAAGGGCCATCTGAAAAAAGTGTAAAATCCAGAAAGGCAGGACAGGCCATGGAGAACTGGGAGCCTTGTTATGCTGATGGGCGGGATGTAAATTGCCAACAGCCACTCGGGAGAAGTGTATGGTGTTTCCTGAAACATCTAAAAAACAAAGCAACAGAGCCTAGGGCACTTCCACTTATGGTCCTATAGCTTAGGGAAATTAAAATCAAAAGACACAGCCACCCCAAAGGTTGGGACGGCTCTGTTTACAAGAACCTGGTTTACGGTACAAGTTCAATATCGCAGAAAGTGAAAAATGGATAAAGAAGTTGTGGTACTTACGTACAATGCAATATCACTCAGCAATGAAATCTATGTCATCAGGCCCGTAGCAGCATAATGAGTGGATTCAGGTACGATGATTCTAACTGAAATAAGTCACACAGAAAAAGAAACATCATAAGATATCACTAATACACGGAATGTAACCTTGGCTACACAGGAACTGAATTACAAAACAGAACAGGGTCTCAAATTTAGAAAACCAACTTATGCTTGCTTAAGGGGAAAGGTGAGTTGGGGTGCTGCATAAAACCAGAGATTGAAATGAGCACAGATAAAGTTCCTTAAGCCAAATATGGAATAGACAAGAGCTTCTCCTTGCTCAACGAAATGGACTCAACACCCCATATTAAATGCCTAAGAGTGTACCTGACTAGGAAGTATCTTAAAACCTATGGATTGCTATGTCTCTGAAAGAGAATCAAGTGTGTGTACAGGGCCATAAACGCAGCAGTGATAGGATTGGAGAGGTTCGGTGAGCAAATGAAGACCCTTTGAAGTCATATTGCATGGTACCCATTCCACGGGTCTCAACTCTCCAGGTTTAAGGTATTCTTCCTTCAGCTAAAACATGCATGTGGAACCCAGAGTATGATCAACCGTGTGATCGGGAGACGTGTTCCAATATGTCTCAGTTTTCGTCCCCTGGTACTCGGGTGCAACATTCCAGACGCTTTACTAACACTCTCCCGACTTGGAGAGTCAGTGCCTTTAACCTCCTGTTTGGCCCAGTTTGCAATTTCTGCGGAAGATGAACAGGAATAGGCAGAACCAATGACAGACTAGCTGGAGGTGTCTGGACGGGCAAATTTAACTCTCATTTCCCACCAGGAAGAGGAATTAACCAAAGGCTCAGCGTGCCGTGCCGGAACCAGATTAGGGCCTGAAGCCATCCTGCGGTGTTGTGGCCAGCTCACGAGAAAGCGAGTTGAAGAAAGGAGCTCAGGGGCACTGTAATTCACAAACCTGCAGAGTTATAAATGACAGCTATCGTCCAAAAATATACTGAAGTAAGGCTGCCAAGAGGACTTGAAAGCGGGGCAGAATTGCAGGAAACCGATTTCAGGAGGTAGACTGGAATTGCATTTAAAGCATAGGAAAAGAGGCAGAACGTCCACAATGATGCACTTGGCCAAAAAGGGCGTATGCGTTTTTTCCTGAATATATTCAGGAAAAAACGCATACGCCCTTTTTGGCCAACCAAGCAAGCTTGCAAAGGAAATCTGCACTACAATGAAGTCTCACTTCCCCCCGGTCAAAAGGGCCATCTGAAAAAAGTGTAAAATCCAGAAAGGCAGGACAGGCCATGGAGAACTGGGAGCCTTGTTATGCTGATGGGCGGGATGTAAATTGCCAACAGCCACTCGGGAGAAGTGTATGGTGTTTCCTGAAACATCTAAAAAACAAAGCAACAGAGCCTAGGGCACTTCCACTTATGGTCCTATAGCTTAGGGAAATTAAAATCAAAAAGACACAGCCACCCCAAAGGTTGGGACGGCTCTGTTTACAAGAACCTGGTTTACGGTACAAGTTCAATATCGCAGAAAGTGAAAAATGGATAAAGAAGTTGTGGTACTTACGTACAATGCAGTATCACTCAGCAAGGAAATCTATGTCATCAGGCCCGTAGCAGCATAATGAGTGGATTCAGGTATGATGATTCTAACTGAAATAAGTCACACAGAAAAAGAAACATCATAAGATATCACTAATACACGGAATGTAACCTTGGCTACACAGGAACTGAATTACAAAACAGAACAGGGTCTCAAATTTAGAAAACCAACTTATGCTTGCTTAAGGGGAAAGGTGAGTTGGGGTGCTGCATAAAACCAGAGATTGAAATGAGCACAGATAAAGTTCCTTAAGCCAAATATGGAATAGACAAGAGCTACTCCTTGCTCAACGAAATGGACTCAACACCCCATATTAAATGCCTAAGAGTGTACCTGACTAGGAAGTATCTTAAAACCTATGGATTGCTATGTCTCTGAAAGAGAATCAAGTGTGTGTACAGGGGCATAAACGCAGCAGTGATAGGATTGGAGAGGTTCGGTGAGCAAATGAAGACCCTCTGAAGTCATATTGCATGGTACCCATTCCAGGGGTCTCAACTCTCCAGGTTTAAGGTATTCTTCCTTCAGCTAAAACATGCATGTGGAACCCAGAGTATGATCAACCGTGTGATCGGGAGACGTGTTCCAATATGTCTCAGTTTTCATCCCCTGGTACTCGGGTGCAACATTCCAGACGCTTTACTAACACTCTCCCGACTTGGAGAGTCAGTGCCTTTAACCTCCTGTTTGGCCCAGTTTGCAATTTCTGCGGAAGATGAACAGGAATAGGCAGAACCAATGACAGACTAGCTGGAGGTGTCTGGACGGGCAAATTTAACTCTCATTTCGCACCAGGAAGAGGAATTAACCAAAGGCTCAGCGTGCCGTGCCGGAACCAGATTAGGGCCTGAAGCCATCCTGCGGTGTTGTGGCCAGCTCACAAGAAAGCGAGTTGAAGAAAGGAGCTCAGGGGCACTGTAATTCACAAACCTGCAGAGTTATAAATGACAGCTATCGTCCAAAAATATACTGAAGTAAGGCTGCCAAGAGGACTTGAAAGCGGGGCAGAATTGCAGGAAACCGATTTCAGGAGGTAGACTGGAATTGCATTTAAAGCATAGGAAAAGAGGCAGAACGTCCACAATGATGCACTTGGCCAAAAAGGGCGTATGCGTTTTTTCCTGAATATATTCAGGAAAAAACGCATACGCCCTTTTTGGCCAACCAAGCAAGCTTGCAAAGGATATCTGCACTACAATGAAGTCTCACTTCCCCCCGGTCAAAAGGGCCATCTGAAAAAAGTGTAAAATCCAGAAAGGCAGGACAGGCCATGGAGAACTGGGAGCCTTGTTATGCTGATGGGCGGGATGTAAATTGCCAACAGCCACTCGGGAGAAGTGTATGGTGTTTCCTGAAACATCTAAAAAACAAAGCAACAGAGCCTAGGGCACTTCCACTTATGGTCTTATAGCTTAGGGAAATTAAAATCAAAAAGACACAGCCACCCCAAAGGTTGGGACGGCTCTGTTTACAAGAACCTGGTTTACTGTACAAGTTCAATATCGCAGAAAGTGAAAAATGGATAAAGAAGTTGTGGTACTTACGTACAATGCAGTATCACTCAGCAATGAAATCTATGTCATCAGGCCCGTAGCAGCATAATGAGTGGATTGGTACGATGATTCTAACTGAAATAAGTCACACAGAAAAAGAAACATCATAAGATATCACTAATACACGGAATGTAAGCTTGGCTACACAGGAACTGAATTACAAAACAGAACAGGGTCTCAAATTTAGAAAACCAACTTATGCTTGCTTAAGGGGAAAGGTGAGTTGGGGTGCTGCATAAAACCAGAGATTGAAATGAGCACAGATAAAGTTCCTTAAGCCAAATATGGAATAGACAAGAGCTACTCCTTGCTCAACGAAATGGACTCAACACCCCATATTAAATGCCTAAGAGTGTACCTGACTAGGAAGTATCTTAAAACCTATGGATTGCTATGTCTCTGAAAGAGAATCAAGTGTGTGTACAGGGGCATAAACGCAGCAGTGATAGGATTGGAGAGGTTCGGTGAGCAAATGAAGACCCTTTGAAGTCATATTGCATGGTACCCATTCCACGGGTCTCAACTCTCCAGGTTTAAGGTATTCTTCCTTCAGCTAAAACATGCATGTGGAACCCAGAGTATGATCAACCGTGTGATCGGGAGACGTGTTCCAATATGTCTCAGTTTTCGTCCCCTGGTACTCGGGTGCAACATTCCAGACGCTTTACTAACACTCTCCCGACTTGGAGAGTCAGTGCCTTTAACCTCCTGTTTGGCCCAGTTTGCAATTTTTGCGGAAGATGAACAGGAATAGGGAGAACCAATGACAGACTAGCTGGAGGTGTCTGGACGGGCAAATTTAACTCTCATTTCCCACCAGGAAGAGGAATTAACCAAAGGCTCAGCGTGCCGTGCCGGAACCAGATTAGGGCCTGAAGCCATCCTGCGGTGTTGCGGCCAGCTCACGAGAAAGCGAGTTGAAGAAAGGAGCTCAGGGGCACTGTAATTCACAAACCTGCAGAGTTATAAATGACAGCTATCGTCCAAAAATATACTGAAGTAAGGCTGCCAAGAGGACTTGAAAGCGGGGCAGAATTGCAGGAAACCGATTTCAGGAGGTAGACTGGAATTGCATTTAAAGCATAGGAAAAGAGGCAGAACGTCCACAATGATGCACTTGGCCAAAAAGGGCGTATGCGTTTTTTCCTGAATATATTCAGGAAAAAACGCATACGCCCTTTTTGGCCAACCAAGCAAGCTTGCAAAGGAAATCTGCACTACAATGAAGTCTCACTTCCCCCCGGTCAAAAGGGCCATCAGAAAAAAGTGTAAAATCCAGAAAGGCAGGACAGGCCATGGAGAACTGGGAGCCTTGTTATGCTGATGGGCGGGATGTAAATTGCCAACAGCCACTCGGGAGAAGTGTATGGTGTTTCCTGAAACATCTAAAAAACAAAGCAACAGAGCCTAGGGCACTTCCACTTATGGTCCTATAGCTTAGGGAAATTAAAATCAAAAAGACACAGCCACCCCAAAGGTTGGGACGGCTCTGTTTACAAGAACCTGGTTTACGGTACAAGTTCAATATCGCAGAAAGTGAAAAATGGATAAAGAAGTTGTGGTACTTACGTACAATGCAGTATCACTCAGCAAGGAAATCTATGTCATCAGGCCCGTAGCAGCATAATGAGTGGATTCAGGTATGATGATTCTAACTGAAATAAGTCACACAGAAAAAGAAACATCATAAGATATCACTAATACACGGAATGTAACCTTGGCTACACAGGAACTGAATTACAAAACAGAACAGGGTCTCAAATTTAGAAAACCAACTTATGCTTGCTTAAGGGGAAAGGTGAGTTGGGGTGCTGCATAAAACCAGAGATTGAAATGAGCACAGATAAAGTTCCTTAAGCCAAATATGGAATAGACAAGAGCTACTCCTTGCTCAACGAAATGGACTCAACACCCCATATTAAATGCCTAAGAGTGTACCTGACTAGGAAGTATCTTAAAACCTATGGATTGCTATGTCTCTGAAAGAGAATCAAGTGTGTGTACAGGGGCATAAACGCAGCAGTGATAGGATTGGAGAGGTTCGGTGAGCAAATGAAGACCCTCTGAAGTCATATTGCATGGTACCCATTCCAGGGGTCTCAACTCTCCAGGTTTAAGGTATTCTTCCTTCAGCTAAAACATGCATGTGGAACCCAGAGTATGATCAACCGTGTGATTGGGAGACGTGTTCCAATATGTCTCAGTTTTCATCCCCTGGTACTCGGGTGCAACATTCCAGACGCTTTACTAACACTCTCCCGACTTGGAGAGTCAGTGCCTTTAACCTCCTGTTTGGCCCAGTTTGCAATTTCTGCGGAAGATGAACAGGAATAGGCAGAACCAATGACAGACTAGCTGGAGGTGTCTGGACGGGCAAATTTAACTCTCATTTCGCACCAGGAAGAGGAATTAACCAAAGGCTCAGCGTGCCGTGCCGGAACCAGATTAGGGCCTGAAGCCATCCTGCGGTGTTGTGGCCAGCTCACAAGAAAGCGAGTTGAAGAAAGGAGCTCAGGGGCACTGTAATTCACAAACCTGCAGAGTTATAAATGACAGCTATCGTCCAAAAATATACTGAAGTAAGGCTGCCAAGAGGACTTGAAAGCGGGGCAGAATTGCAGGAAACCGATTTCAGGAGGTAGACTGGAATTGCATTTAAAGCATAGGAAAAGAGGCAGAACGTCCACAATGATGCACTTGGCCAAAAAGGGCGTATGCGTTTTTTCCTGAATATATTCAGGAAAAAACGCATACGCCCTTTTTGGCCAACCAAGCAAGCTTGCAAAGGAAATCTGCACTACAATGAAGTCTCACTTCCCCCCGGTCAAAAGGGCCATCTGAAAAAAGTGTAAAATCCAGAAAGGCAGGACAGGCCATGGAGAACTGGGAGCCTTGTTATGCTGATGGGCGGGATGTAAATTGCCAACAGCCACTCGGGAGAAGTGTATGGTGTTTCCTGAAACATCTAAAAAACAAAGCAACAGAGCCTAGGGCACTTCCACTTATGGTCCTATAGCTTAGGGAAATTAAAATCAAAAAGACACAGCCACCCCAAAGGTTGGGACGGCTCTGTTTACAAGAACCTGGTTTACGGTACAAGTTCAATATCGCAGAAAGTGAAAAATGGATAAAGAAGTTGTGGTACTTACGTACAATGCAGTATCACTCAGCAAGGAAATCTATGTCATCAGGCCCGTAGCAGCATAATGAGTGGATTCAGGTATGATGATTCTAACTGAAATAAGTCACACAGAAAAAGAAACATCATAAGATATCACTAATACACGGAATGTAAACTTGGCTACACAGGAACTGAATTACAAAACAGAACAGGGTCTCAAATTTAGAAAACCAACTTATGCTTGCTTAAGGGGAAAGGTGAGTTGGGGTGCTGCATAAAACCAGAGATTGAAATGAGCACAGATAAAGTTCCTTAAGCCAAATATGGAATAGACAAGAGCTACTCCTTGCTCAACGAAATGGACTCAACACCCCATATTAAATGCCTAAGAGTGTACCTGACTAGGAAGTATCTTAAAACCTATGGATTGCTATGTCTCTGAAAGAGAATCAAGTGTGTGTACAGGGGCATAAACGCAGCAGTGATAGGATTGGAGAGGTTCGGTGAGCAAATGAAGACCCTTTGAAGTCATATTGCATGGTACCCATTCCACGGGTCTCAACTCTCCAGGTTTAAGGTATTCTTCCTTCAGCTAAAACATGCATGTGGAACCCAGAGTATGATCAACCGTGTGATCGGGAGACGTGTTCCAATATGTCTCAGTTTTCGTCCCCTGGTACTCGGGTGCAACATTCCAGACGCTTTACTAACACTCTCCCGGCTTGGAGAGTCAGTGCCTTTAACCTCCTGTTTGGCCCAGTTTGCAATTTCTGCGGAAGATGAACAGGAATAGGGAGAACCAATGACAGACTAGCTGGAGGTGTCTGGACGGGCAAATTTAACTCTCATTTCGCACCAGGAAGAGGAATTAACCAAAGGCTAAGCGTGCCGTGCCGGAACCAGATTAGGGCCTGAAGCAATCCTGCGGTGTTGCGGCCAGCTCACGAGAAAGCGAGTTGAAGAAAGGAGCTCAGGGGCACTGTAATTCACAAACCTGCAGAGTTATAAATGACAGCTATCGTCCAAAAATATACTGAAGTAAGGCTGCCAAGAGGACTTGAAAGCGGGGCAGAATTGCAGGAAACCGATTTCAGGAGGTAGACTGGAATTGCATTTAAAGCATAGGAAAAGAGGCAGAACGTCCACAATGATGCACTTGGCCAAAAAGGGCGTATGCGTTTTTTCCTGAATATATTCAGGAAAAAACGCATACGCCCTTTTTGGCCAACCAAGCAAGCTTGCAAAGGAAATCTGCACTACAATGAAGTCTCACTTCCCCCCGGTCAAAAGGGCCATCTGAAAAAAGTGTAAAATCCAGAAAGGCAGGACAGGCCATGGAGAACTGGGAGCCTTGTTATGCTGATGGGCGGGATGTAAATTGCCAACAGCCACTCGGGAGAAGTGTATGGTGTTTCCTGAAACATCTAAAAAACAAAGCAACAGAGCCTAGGGCACTTCCACTTATGGTCCTATAGCTTAGGGAAATTAAAATCAAAAGACACAGCCACCCCAAAGGTTGGGACGGCTCTGTTTACAAGAACCTGGTTTACGGTACAAGTTCAATATCGCAGAAAGTGAAAAATGGATAAAGAAGTTGTGGTACTTACGTACAATGCAATATCACTCAGCAATGAAATCTATGTCATCAGCCCCGTAGCAGCATAATGAGTGGATTCAGGTATGATGATTCTAACTGAAATAAGTCACACAGGAAAAGAAACATCATAAGATATCACTAATACACGGAATGTAACCTTGGCTACACAGGAACTGAATTACAAAACAGAACAGGGTCTCAAATTTAGAAAACCAACTTATGCTTGCTTAAGGGGAAAGGTGAGTTGGGGTGCTGCATAAAACCAGAGATTGAAATGAGCACAGATAAAGTTCCTTAAGCCAAATATGGAATAGACAAGAGCTACTCCTTGCTCAACGAAATGGACTCAACACCCCATATTAAATGCCTAAGAGTGTACCTGACTAGGAAGTATCTTAAAACCTATGGATTGCTATGTCTCTGAAAGAGAATCAAGTGTGTGTACAGGGGCATAAACGCAGCAGTGATAGGATTGGAGAGGTTCGGTGAGCAAATGAAGACCCTTTGAAGTCATATTGCATGGTACCCATTCCAGGGGTCTCAACTCTCCAGGTTTAAGGTATTCTTCCTTCAGCTAAAACATGCATGTGGAACCCAGAGTATGATCAACCGTGTGATCGGGAGACGTGTTCCAATATGTCTCAGTTTTCATCCCCTGGTACTCGGGTGCAACATTCCAGACGCTTTACTAACACTCTCCCGACTTGGAGAGTCAGTGCCTTTAACCTCCTGTTTGGCCCAGTTTGCAATTTCTGCGGAAGATGAACAGGAATAGGCAGAACCAATGACAGACTAGCTGGAGGTGTCTGGACGGGCAAATTTAACTCTCATTTCGCACCAGGAAGAGGAATTAACCAAAGGCTCAGCGTGCCGTGCCGGAACCAGATTAGGGCCTGAAGCCATCCTGCGGTGTTGTGGCCAGCTCACAAGAAAGCGAGTTGAAGAAAGGAGCTCAGGGGCACTGTAATTCACAAACCTGCAGAGTTATAAATGACAGCTATCGTCCAAAAATATACTGAAGTAAGGCTGCCAAGAGGACTTGAAAGCGGGGCAGAATTGCAGGAAACCGATTTCAGGAGGTAGACTGGAATTGCATTTAAAGCATAGGAAAAGAGGCAGAACGTCCACAATGATGCACTTGGCCAAAAAGGGCGTATGCGTTTTTTCCTGAATATATTCAGGAAAAAACGCATACGCCCTTTTTGGCCAACCAAGCAAGCTTGCAAAGGAAATCTGCACTACAATGAAGTCTCACTTCCCCCCGGTCAAAAGGGCCATCTGAAAAAAGTGTAAAATCCAGAAAGGCAGGACAGGCCATGGAGAACTGGGAGCCTTGTTATGCTGATGGGCGGGATGTCAATTGCCAACAGCCACTCGGGAGAAGTGTATGGTGTTTCCTGAAACATCTAAAAAACAAAGCAACAGAGCCTAGGGCACTTCCACTTATGGTCCTATAGCTTAGGGAAATTAAAATCAAAAAGACACAGCCACCCCAAAGGTTGGGACGGCTCTGTTTACAAGAACCTGGTTTACGGTACAAGTTCAATATCGCAGAAAGTGAAAAATGGATAAAGAAGTTGTGGTACTTACGTACAATGCAGTATCACTCAGCAAGGAAATCTATGTCATCAGGCCCGTAGCAGCATAATGAGTGGATTCAGGTATGATGATTCTAACTGAAATAAGTCACACAGAAAAAGAAACATCATAAGATATCACTAATACACGGAATGTAAGCTTGGCTACACAGGAACTGAATTACAAAACAGAACAGGGTCTCAAATTTAGAAAACCAACTTATGCTTGCTTAAGGGGAAAGGTGAGTTGGGGTGCTGCATAAAACCAGAGATTGAAATGAGCACAGATAAAGTTCCTTAAGCCAAATATGGAATAGACAAGAGCTACTCCTTGCTCAACGAAATGGACTCAACACCCCATATTAAATGCCTAAGAGTGTACCTGACTAGGAAGTATCTTAAAACCTATGGATTGCTATGTCTCTGAAAGAGAATCAAGTGTGTGTACAGGGGCATAAACGCAGCAGTGATAGGATTGGAGAGGTTCGGTGAGCAAATGAAGACCCTTTGAAGTCATATTGCATGGTACCCATTCCACGGGTCTCAACTCTCCAGGTTTAAGGTATTCTTCCTTCAGCTAAAACATGCATGTGGAACCCAGAGTATGATCAACCGTGTGATCGGGAGACGTGTTCCAATATGTCTCAGTTTTCGTCCCCTGGTACTCGGGTGCAACATTCCAGACGCTTTACTAACACTCTCCCGACTTGGAGAGTCAGTGCCTTTAACCTCCTGTTTGGCCCAGTTTGCAATTTTTGCGGAAGATGAACAGGAATAGGGAGAACCAATGACAGACTAGCTGGAGGTGTCTGGACGGGCAAATTTAACTCTCATTTCCCACCAGGAAGAGGAATTAACCAAAGGCTCAGCGTGCCGTGCCGGAACCAGATTAGGGCCTGAAGCCATCCTGCGGTGTTGCGGCCAGCTCACGAGAAAGCGAGTTGAAGAAAGGAGCTCAGGGGCACTGTAATTCACAAACCTGCAGAGTTATAAATGACAGCTATCGTCCAAAAATATACTGAAGTAAGGCTGCCAAGAGGACTTGAAAGCGGGGCAGAATTGCAGGAAACCGATTTCAGGAGGTAGACTGGAATTGCATTTAAAGCATAGGAAAAGAGGCAGAACGTCCACAATGATGCACTTGGCCAAAAAGGGCGTATGCGTTTTTTCCTGAATATATTCAGGAAAAAACGCATACGCCCTTTTTGGCCAACCAAGCAAGCTTGCAAAGGAAATCTGCACTACAATGAAGTCTCACTTCCCCCCGGTCAAAAGGGCCATCAGAAAAAAGTGTAAAATCCAGAAAGGCAGGACAGGCCATGGAGAACTGGGAGCCTTGTTATGCTGATGGGCGGGATGTAAATTGCCAACAGCCACTCGGGAGAAGTGTATGGTGTTTCCTGAAACATCTAAAAAACAAAGCAACAGAGCCTAGGGCACTTCCACTTATGGTCCTATAGCTTAGGGAAATTAAAATCAAAAAGACACAGCCACCCCAAAGGTTGGGACGGCTCTGTTTACAAGAACCTGGTTTACGGTACAAGTTCAATATCGCAGAAAGTGAAAAATGGATAAAGAAGTTGTGGTACTTACGTACAATGCAGTATCACTCAGCAAGGAAATCTATGTCATCAGGCCCGTAGCAGCATAATGAGTGGATTCAGGTATGATGATTCTAACTGAAATAAGTCACACAGAAAAAGAAACATCATAAGATATCACTAATACACGGAATGTAACCTTGGCTACACAGGAACTGAATTACAAAACAGAACAGGGTCTCAAATTTAGAAAACCAACTTATGCTTGCTTAAGGGGAAAGGTGAGTTGGGGTGCTGCATAAAACCAGAGATTGAAATGAGCACAGATAAAGTTCCTTAAGCCAAATATGGAATAGACAAGAGCTACTCCTTGCTCAACGAAATGGACTCAACACCCCATATTAAATGCCTAAGAGTGTACCTGACTAGGAAGTATCTTAAAACCTATGGATTGCTATGTCTCTGAAAGAGAATCAAGTGTGTGTACAGGGGCATAAACGCAGCAGTGATAGGATTGGAGAGGTTCGGTGAGCAAATGAAGACCCTCTGAAGTCATATTGCATGGTACCCATTCCAGGGGTCTCAACTCTCCAGGTTTAAGGTATTCTTCCTTCAGCTAAAACATGCATGTGGAACCCAGAGTATGATCAACCGTGTGATCGGGAGACGTGTTCCAATATGTCTCAGTTTTCATCCCCTGGTACTCGGGTGCAACATTCCAGACGCTTTACTAACACTCTCCCGACTTGGAGAGTCAGTGCCTTTAACCTCCTGTTTGGCCCAGTTTGCAATTTCTGCGGAAGATGAACAGGAATAGGCAGAACCAATGACAGACTAGCTGGAGGTGTCTGGACGGGCAAATTTAACTCTCATTTCGCACCAGGAAGAGGAATTAACCAAAGGCTCAGCGTGCCGTGCCGGAACCAGATTAGGGCCTGAAGCCATCCTGCGGTGTTGTGGCCAGCTCACAAGAAAGCGAGTTGAAGAAAGGAGCTCAGGGGCACTGTAATTCACAAACCTGCAGAGTTATAAATGACAGCTATCGTCCAAAAATATACTGAAGTAAGGCTGCCAAGAGGACTTGAAAGCGGGGCAGAATTGCAGGAAACCGATTTCAGGAGGTAGACTGGAATTGCATTTAAAGCATAGGAAAAGAGGCAGAACGTCCACAATGATGCACTTGGCCAAAAAGGGCGTATGCGTTTTTTCCTGAATATATTCAGGAAAAAACGCATACGCCCTTTTTGGCCAACCAAGCAAGCTTGCAAAGGAAATCTGCACTACAATGAAGTCTCACTTCCCCCCGGTCAAAAGGGCCATCTGAAAAAAGTGTAAAATCCAGAAAGGCAGGACAGGCCATGGAGAACTGGGAGCCTTGTTATGCTGATGGGCGGGATGTAAATTGCCAACAGCCACTCGGGAGAAGTGTATGGTGTTTCCTGAAACATCTAAAAAACAAAGCAACAGAGCCTAGGGCACTTCCACTTATGGTCCTATAGCTTAGGGAAATTAAAATCAAAAGACACAGCCACCCCAAAGGTTGGGACGGCTCTGTTTACAAGAACCTGGTTTACGGTACAAGTTCAATATCGCAGAAAGTGAAAAATGGATAAAGAAGTTGTGGTACTTACGTACAATGCAATATCACTCAGCAATGAAATCTATGTCATCAGCCCCGTAGCAGCATAATGAGTGGATTCAGGTATGATGATTCTAACTGAAATAAGTCACACAGGAAAAGAAACATCATAAGATATCACTAATACACGGAATGTAACCTTGGCTACACAGGAACTGAATTACAAAACAGAACAGGGTCTCAAATTTAGAAAACCAACTTATGCTTGCTTAAGGGGAAAGGTGAGTTGGGGTGCTGCATAAAACCAGAGATTGAAATGAGCACAGATAAAGTTCCTTAAGCCAAATATGGAATAGACAAGAGCTACTCCTTGCTCAACGAAATGGACTCAACACCCCATATTAAATGCCTAAGAGTGTACCTGACTAGGAAGTATCTTAAAACCTATGGATTGCTATGTCTCTGAAAGAGAATCAAGTGTGTGTACAGGGGCATAAACGCAGCAGTGATAGGATTGGAGAGGTTCGGTGAGCAAATGAAGACCCTTTGAAGTCATATTGCATGGTACCCATTCCAGGGGTCTCAACTCTCCAGGTTTAAGGTATTCTTCCTTCAGCTAAAACATGCATGTGGAACCCAGAGTATGATCAACCGTGTGATCGGGAGACGTGTTCCAATATGTCTCAGTTTTCATCCCCTGGTACTCGGGTGCAACATTCCAGACGCTTTACTAACACTCTCCCGACTTGGAGAGTCAGTGCCTTTAACCTCCTGTTTGGCCCAGTTTGCAATTTCTGCGGAAGATGAACAGGAATAGGCAGAACCAATGACAGACTAGCTGGAGGTGTCTGGACGGGCAAATTTAACTCTCATTTCGCACCAGGAAGAGGAATTAACCAAAGGCTCAGCGTGCCGTGCCGGAACCAGATTAGGGCCTGAAGCCATCCTGCGGTGTTGTGGCCAGCTCACAAGAAAGCGAGTTGAAGAAAGGAGCTCAGGGGCACTGTAATTCACAAACCTGCAGAGTTATAAATGACAGCTATCGTCCAAAAATATACTGAAGTAAGGCTGCCAAGAGGACTTGAAAGCGGGGCAGAATTGCAGGAAACCGATTTCAGGAGGTAGACTGGAATTGCATTTAAAGCATAGGAAAAGAGGCAGAACGTCCACAATGATGCACTTGGCCAAAAAGGGCGTATGCGTTTTTTCCTGAATATATTCAGGAAAAAACGCATACGCCCTTTTTGGCCAACCAAGCAAGCTTGCAAAGGAAATCTGCACTACAATGAAGTCTCACTTCCCCCCGGTCAAAAGGGCCATCTGAAAAAAGTGTAAAATCCAGAAAGGCAGGACAGGCCATGGAGAACTGGGAGCCTTGTTATGCTGATGGGCGGGATGTCAATTGCCAACAGCCACTCGGGAGAAGTGTATGGTGTTTCCTGAAACATCTAAAAAACAAAGCAACAGAGCCTAGGGCACTTCCACTTATGGTCCTATAGCTTAGGGAAATTAAAATCAAAAAGACACAGCCACCCCAAAGGTTGGGACGGCTCTGTTTACAAGAACCTGGTTTACGGTACAAGTTCAATATCGCAGAAAGTGAAAAATGGATAAAGAAGTTGTGGTACTTACGTACAATGCAGTATCACTCAGCAAGGAAATCTATGTCATCAGGCCCGTAGCAGCATAATGAGTGGATTCAGGTATGATGATTCTAACTGAAATAAGTCACACAGAAAAAGAAACATCATAAGATATCACTAATACACGGAATGTAACCTTGGCTACACAGGAACTGAATTACAAAACAGAACAGGGTCTCAAATTTAGAAAACCAACTTATGCTTGCTTAAGGGGAAAGGTGAGTTGGGGTGCTGCATAAAACCAGAGATTGAAATGAGCACAGATAAAGTTCCTTAAGCCAAATATGGAATAGACAAGAGCTACTCCTTGCTCAACGAAATGGACTCAACACCCCATATTAAATGCCTAAGAGTGTACCTGACTAGGAAGTATCTTAAAACCTATGGATTGCTATGTCTCTGAAAGAGAATCAAGTGTGTGTACAGGGGCATAAACGCAGCAGTGATAGGATTGGAGAGGTTCGGTGAGCAAATGAAGACCCTCTGAAGTCATATTGCATGGTACCCATTCCAGGGGTCTCAACTCTCCAGGTTTAAGGTATTCTTCCTTCAGCTAAAACATGCATGTGGAACCCAGAGTATGATCAACCGTGTGATCGGGAGACGTGTTCCAATATGTCTCAGTTTTCGTCCCCTGGTACTCGGGTGCAACATTCCAGACGCTTTACTAACACTCTCCCGACTTGGAGAGTCAGTGCCTTTAACCTCCTGTTTGGCCCAGTTTGCAATTTCTGCGGAAGATGAACAGGAATAGGCAGAACCAATGACAGACTAGCTGGAGGTGTCTGGACGGGCAAATTTAACTCTCATTTCGCACCAGGAAGAGGAATTAACCAAAGGCTCAGCGTGCCGTGCCGGAACCAGATTAGGGCCTGAAGCCATCCTGCGGTGTTGTGGCCAGCTCACAAGAAAGCGAGTTGAAGAAAGGAGCTCAGGGGCACTGTAATTCACAAACCTGCAGAGTTATAAATGACAGCTATCGTCCAAAAATATACTGAAGTAAGGCTGCCAAGAGGACTTGAAAGCGGGGCAGAATTGCAGGAAACCGATTTCAGGAGGTAGACTGGAATTGCATTTAAAGCATAGGAAAAGAGGCAGAACGTCCACAATGATGCACTTGGCCAAAAAGGGCGTATGCGTTTTTTCCTGAATATATTCAGGAAAAAACGCATACGCCCTTTTTGGCCAACCAAGCAAGCTTGCAAAGGAAATCTGCACTACAATGAAGTCTCACTTCCCCCCGGTCAAAAGGGCCATCTGAAAAAAGTGTAAAATCCAGAAAGGCAGGACAGGCCATGGAGAACTGGGAGCCTTGTTATGCTGATGGGCGGGATGTAAATTGCCAACAGCCACTCGGGAGAAGTGTATGGTGTTTCCTGAAACATCTAAAAAACAAAGCAACAGAGCCTAGGGCACTTCCACTTATGGTCCTATAGCTTAGGGAAATTAAAATCAAAAAGACACAGCCACCCCAAAGGTTGGGACGGCTCTGTTTACAAGAACCTGGTTTACGGTACAAGTTCAATATCGCAGAAAGTGAAAAATGGATAAAGAAGTTGTGGTACTTACGTACAATGCAGTATCACTCAGCAAGGAAATCTATGTCATCAGGCCCGTAGCAGCATAATGAGTGGATTCAGGTATGATGATTCTAACTGAAATAAGTCACACAGAAAAAGAAACATCATAAGGTATCACTAATACACGGAATGTAACCTTGGCTACACAGGAACTGAATTACAAAACAGAACAGGGTCTCAAATTTAGAAAACCAACTTATGCTTGCTTAAGGGGAAAGGTGAGTTGGGGTGCTGCATAAAACCAGAGATTGAAATGAGCACAGATAAAGTTCCTTAAGCCAAATATGGAATAGACAAGAGCTACTCCTTGCTCAACGAAATGGACTCAACACCCCATATTAAATGCCTAAGAGTGTACCTGACTAGGAAGTATCTTAAGACCTATGGATTGCTATGTCTCTGAAAGAGAATCAAGTGTGTGTACAGGGGCATAAACGCAGCAGTGATAGGATTGGAGAGGTTCGGTGAGCAAATGAAGACCCTTTGAAGTCATATTGCATGGTACCCATTCCACGGGTCTCAACTCTCCAGGTTTAAGGTATTTTTCCTTCAGCTAAAACATGCATGTGGAACCCAGAGTATGATCAACCGTGTGATCGGGAGACGTGTTCCAGTATGTCTCAGTTTTCGTCCCTTGGTACTCGGGTGCAACATTCCAGACGCTTTACTAACACTCTCCCGACTTGGAGAGTCAGTGCCTTTAACCTCCTGTTTGGCCCAGTTTGCAATTTCTGCGGAAGATGAACAGGAATAGGCAGAACCAATGACAGACTAGCTGGAGGTGTCTGGACGGGCAAATTTAACTCTCATTTCCCACCAGGAAGAGGAATTAACCAAAGGCTCAGCGTGCCGTGCCGGAACCAGATTAGGGCCTGAAGCCATCCTGCGGGGTTGCGGCCAGCTCACGAGAAAGCGACTTGAAGAAAGGAGCTCAGGGGCACTGTAATTCACAAACCTGCAGAGTTATAAATGACAGCTATCGTCCAAAAATATACTGAAGTAAGGCTGCCAAGAGGACTTGAAAGCGGGGCAGAATTGCAGGAAACCGATTTCAGGAGGTAGACTGGAATTGCATTTAAAGCATAGGAAAAGAGGCAGAACGTCCACAATGATGCACTTGGCCAAAAAGGGCGTATGCGTTTTTTCCTGAATATATTCAGGAAAATACGCATACGCCCTTTTTGGCCAACCAAGCAAGCTTGCAAAGGAAATCTGCACTACAATGAAGTCTCACTTCCCCCCGGTCAAAAGGGCCATCTGAAAAAAGTGTAAAATCCAGAAAGGCAGGACAGGCCATGGAGAACTGGGAGCCTTGTTATGCTGATGGGCGGGATGTAAATTGCCAACAGCCACTCGGGAGAAGTGTATGGTGTTTCCTGAAACATCTAAAAAACAAAGCAACAGAGCCTAGGGCACTTCCACTTATGGTCCTATAGCTTAGGGAAATTAAAATCAAAAGACACAGCCACCCCAAAGGTTGGGACGGCTCTGTTTACAAGAACCTGGTTTACGGTACAAGTTCAATATCGCAGAAAGTGAAAAATGGATAAAGAAGTTGTGGTACTTACGTACAATGCAGTATCACTCAGCAATGAAATCTATGTCATCAGGCCCGTAGCAGCATAATGAGTGGATTCAGGTACGATGATTCTAACTGAAATAAGTCACACAGAAAAAGAAACATCATAAGATATCACTAATACACGGAATGTAAACTTGGCTACACAGGAACTGAATTACAAAACAGAACAGGGTCTCAAATTTAGAAAACCAACTTATGCTTGCTTAAGGGGAAAGGTGAGTTGGGGTGCTGCATAAAACCAGAGATTGAAATGAGCACAGATAAAGTTCCTTAAGCCAAATATGGAATAGACAAGAGCTACTCCTTGCTCAACGAAATGGACTCAACACCCCATATTAAATGCCTAAGAGTGTACCTGACTAGGAAGTATCTTAAAACCTATGGATTGCTATGTCTCTGAAAGAGAATCAAGTGTGTGTACAGGGGCATAAACGCAGCAGTGATAGGATTGGAGAGGTTCGGTGAGCAAATGAAGACCCTTTGAAGTCATATTGCATGGTACCCATTCCACGGGTCTCAACTCTCCAGGTTTAAGGTATTCTTCCTTCAGCTAAAACATGCATGTGGAACCCAGAGTATGATCAACCGTGTGATCGGGAGACGTGTTCCAATATGTCTCAGTTTTCGTCCCCTGGTACTCGGATGCAACATTCCAGACGCTTTACTAACACTCTCCCGACTTGGAGAGTCAGTGCCTTTAACCTCCTGTTTGGCCCAGTTTGCAATTTCTGCGGAAGATGAACAGGAATAGGCAGAACCAATGACAGACTAGCTGGAGGTGTCTGGACGGGCAAATTTAACTCTCATTTCCCACCAGGAAGAGGAATTAACCAAAGGCTCAGCGTGCCGTGCCGGAACCAGATTAGGGCCTGAAGCCATCCTGCGGGGTTGCGGCCAGCTCACGAGAAAGCGACTTGAAGAAAGGAGCTCAGGGGCACTGTAATTCACAAACCTGCAGAGTTATAAATGACAGCTATCGTCCAAAAATATACTGAAGTAAGGCTGCCAAGAGGACTTGAAAGCGGGGCAGAATTGCAGGAAACCGATTTCAGGAGGTAGACTGGAATTGCATTTAAAGCATAGGAGAAGAGGCAGAACGTCCACAATGATGCACTTGGCCAAAAAGGGCGTATGCGTTTTTTCCTGAATATATTCAGGAAAAAACGCATACGCCCTTTTTGGCCAACCAAGCAAGCTTGCAAAGGAAATCTGCACTACAATGAAGTCTCACTTCCCCCCGGTCTAAAGGGCCATCTGAAAAAAGTGTAAAATCCAGAAAGGCAGGACAGGCCATGGAGAACTGGGAGCCTTGTTATGCTGATGGGCGGGATGTAAATTGCCAACAGCCACTCCGGAGAAGTGTATGGTGTTTCCTGAAACAGCTAAAAAACAAAGCAACAGAGCCTAGGGCACTTCCACTTATGGTCCTATAGCTTAGGGAAATTAAAATCAAAAAGACACAGCCATCCCAAATGTTGGGACGGCTCTGTTTACAAGAACCTGGTTTACGGTACAAGTTCAATATCGCAGAAAGTGAAAAATGGATAAAGAAGTTGTGGTACTTACGTACAATGCAGTATCACTCAGCAATGAAATCTATGTCATCAGGCCCGTAGCAGCATAATGAGTGGATTCAGGTATGATGATTCTAACTGAAATAAGTCACACAGGAAAAGAAACATCATAAGATATCACTAATACATGGAATGTAAACTTGGCTACACAGGAACTGAATTACAAAACAGAACAGGGTCTCAAATTTAGAAACCCAACTTATGCTTGCTTAAGGGGAAAGGTGAGTTGGGGTGCTGCATAAAACCAGAGATTGAAATGAGCACAGATAAAGTTCCTTAAGCCAAATATGGAATAGACAAGAGCTACTCCTTGCTCAACGAAATGGACTCAACACCCCATATTAAATGCCTAAGAGTGTACCTGACTAGGAAGTATCTTAAAACCTATGGATTGCTATGTCTCTGGAAGAGAATCAAGTGTGTGTACAGGGGCATAAACGCAGCAGTGATAGGATTGGAGAGGTTCGGTGAGCAAATGAAGACCCTTTGAAGTCATATTGCATGGTACCCATTCCACGGGTCTCAACTCTCCAGGTTTAAGGTATTCTTCCTTCAGCTAAAACATGCATGTGGAACCCAGAGTGTGATCAGCCGTGTGATCGGGAGACGTGTTCCAATATGTCTCAGTTTTCGTCCCCTGGTACTCGGGTGCAACATTCCAGACGCTTTACTAACACTCTCCCGACTTGGAGAGTCAGTGCCTTTAACCTCCTGTTTGGCCCAGTTTGCAATTTCTGCGGAAGATGAACAGGAATAGGCAGAACCAATGACAGACTAGCTGGAGGTGTCTGGACGGGCAAATTTAACTCTCATTTCCCACCAGGAAGAGGAATTAACCAAAGGCTCAGCGTGCCGTGCCGGAACCAGATTAGGGCCTGAAGCCATCCTGCGGTGTTGCGGCCAGCTCACGAGAAAGCGAGTTGAAGAAAGGAGCTCAGGGGCACTGTAATTCACAAACCTGCAGAGTTATAAATGACAGCTATCGTCCAAAAATATACTGAAGTAAGGCTGCCAAGAGGACTTGAAAGCGGGGCAGAATTGCAGGAAACCGATTTCAGGAGGTAGACTGGAATTGCATTTAAAGCATAGGAAAAGAGGCAGAACGTCCACAATGATGCACTTGGCCAAAAAGGGCGTATGCGTTTTTTCCTCAGGAAAAAACGCATACGCCCTTTTTGGCCAACCAAGCAAGCTTGCAAAGGAAATCTGCACTACAATGAAGTCTCACTTCCCCCCGGTCAAAAGGGCCATCTGAAAAAAGTGTAAAATCCAGAAAGGCAGGACAGGCCATGGAGAACTGGGAGCCTTGTTATGCTGATGGGCGGGATGTAAATTGCCAACAGCCACTCGGGAGAAGTGTATGGTGTTTCCTGAAACATCTAAAAAACAAAGCAACAGAGCCTAGGGCACTTCCACTTATGGTCCTATAGCTTAGGGAAATTAAAATCAAAAGACACAGCCACCCCAAAGGTTGGGACGGCTCTGTTTACAAGAACCTGGTTTACGGTACAAGTTCAATATCGCAGAAAGTGAAAAATGGATAAAGAAGTTGTGCTACTTACGTACAATGCAGTATCACTCAGCAATGAAATCTATGTCATCAGGCCCGTAGCAGCATAATGAGTGGATTCAGGTATGATGATTCTAACTGAAATAAGTCACACAGGAAAAGAAACATCATAAGATATCACTAATACACGGAATGTAAACTTGGCTACACAGGAACTGAATTACAAAACAGAACAGGGTCTCAAATTTAGAAAACCAACTTATGCTTGCTTAAGGGGAAAGGTGAGTTGGGGTGCTGCATAAAACCAGAGATTGAAATGAGCACAGATAAAGTTCCTTAAGCCAAATATGGAATAGACAAGAGCTACTCCTTGCTCAACGAAATGGACTCAACACCCCATATTAAATGCCTAAGAGTGTACCTGACTAGGAAGTATCTTAAAACCTATGGATTGCTATGTCTCTGGAAGAGAATCAAGTGTGTGTACAGGGGCATAAACGCAGCAGTGATAGGATTGGAGAGGTTCGGTGAGCAAATGAAGACCCTTTGAAGTCATATTGCATGGTACCCATTCCACGGGTCTCAACTCTCCAGGTTTAAGGTATTCTTCCTTCAGCTAAAACATGCATGTGGAACCCAGAGTATGATCAACCGTGTGATCGGGAGACGTGTTCCAATATGTCTCAGTTTTCGTCCCCTGGTACTCGGGTGCAACATTCCAGACGCTTTACTAACACTCTCCCGACTTGGAGAGTCAGTGCCTTTAACCTCCTGTTTGGCCCAGTTTGCAATTTCTGCGGAAGATGAACAGGAATAGGCAGAACCAATGACAGACCAGCTGGAGGTGTCTGGACGGGCAAATTTAACTCTCATTTCCCACCAGGAAGAGGAATTAACCAAAGGCTCAGCGTGCCGTGCCGGAACCAGATTAGGGCCTGAAGCCATCCTGCGGGGTTGCGGCCAGCTCACGAGAAAGCGACTTGAAGAAAGGAGCTCAGGGGCACTGTAATTCACAAACCTGCAGAGTTATAAATGACAGCTATCGTCCAAAAATATACTGAAGTAAGGCTGCCAAGAGGACTTGAAAGCGGGGCAGAATTGCAGGAAACCGATTTCAGGAGGTAGACTGGAATTGCATTTAAAGCATAGGAAAAGAGGCAGAACGTCCACAATGATGCACTTGGCCAAAAAGGGCGTATGCGTTTTTTCCTGAATATATTCAGGAAAAAACGCATACGCCCTTTTTGGCCAACCAAGCAAGCTTGCAAAGGAAATCTGCACTACAATGAAGTCTCACTTCCCCCCGGTCAAAAGGGCCATCTGAAAAAAGTGTAAAATCCAGAAAGGCAGGACAGGCCATGGAGAACTGGGAGCCTTGTTATGCTGATGGGCGGGATGTCAATTGCCAACAGCCACTCGGGAGAAGTGTATGGTGTTTCCTGAAACATCTAAAAAACAAAGCAACAGAGCCTAGGGCACTTCCACTTATGGTCCTATAGCTTAGGGAAATTAAAATCAAAAAGACACAGCCACCCCAAAGGTTGGGACGGCTCTGTTTACAAGAACCTGGTTTACGGTACAAGTTCAATATCGCAGAAAGTGAAAAATGGATAAAGAAGTTGTGGTACTTACGTACAATGCAGTATCACTCAGCAAGGAAATCTATGTCATCAGGCCCGTAGCAGCATAATGAGTGGATTCAGGTATGATGATTCTAACTGAAATAAGTCACACAGAAAAAGAAACATCATAAGGTATCACTAATACACGGAATGTAACCTTGGCTACACAGGAACTGAATTACAAAACAGAACAGGGTCTCAAATTTAGAAAACCAACTTATGCTTGCTTAAGGGGAAAGGTGAGTTGGGGTGCTGCATAAAACCAGAGATTGAAATGAGCACAGATAAAGTTCCTTAAGCCAAATATGGAATAGACAAGAGCTACTCCTTGCTCAACGAAATGGACTCAACACCCCATATTAAATGCCTAAGAGTGTACCTGACTAGGAAGTATCTTAAGACCTATGGATTGCTATGTCTCTGAAAGAGAATCAAGTGTGTGTACAGGGGCATAAACGCAGCAGTGATAGGATTGGAGAGGTTCGGTGAGCAAATGAAGACCCTTTGAAGTCATATTGCATGGTACCCATTCCACGGGTCTCAACTCTCCAGGTTTAAGGTATTTTTCCTTCAGCTAAAACATGCATGTGGAACCCAGAGTATGATCAACCGTGTGATCGGGAGACGTGTTCCAATATGTCTCAGTTTTCGTCCCTTGGTACTCGGGTGCAACATTCCAGACGCTTTACTAACACTCTCCCGACTTGGAGAGTCAGTGCCTTTAACCTCCTGTTTGGCCCAGGTTGCAATTTCTGCGGAAGATGAACAGGAATAGGCAGAACCAATGACAGACTAGCTGGAGGTGTCTGGACGGGCAAATTTAACTCTCATTTCCCACCAGGAAGAGGAATTAACCAAAGGCTCAGCGTGCCGTGCCGGAACCAGATTAGGGCCTGAAGCCATCCTGCGGGGTTGCGGCCAGCTCACGAGAAAGCGACTTGAAGAAAGGAGCTCAGGGGCACTGTAATTCACAAACCTGCAGAGTTATAAATGACAGCTATCGTCCAAAAATATACTGAAGTAAGGCTGCCAAGAGGACTTGAAAGCGGGGCAGAATTGCAGGAAACCGATTTCAGGAGGTAGACTGGAATTGCATTTAAAGCATAGGAAAAGAGGCAGAACGTCCACAATGATGCACTTGGCCAAAAAGGGCGTATGCGTTTTTTCCTGAATATATTCAGGAAAATACGCATACGCCCTTTTTGGCCAACCAAGCAAGCTTGCAAAGGAAATCTGCACTACAATGAAGTCTCACTTCCCCCCGGTCAAAAGGGCCATCTGAAAAAAGTGTAAAATCCAGAAAGGCAGGACAGGCCATGGAGAACTGGGAGCCTTGTTATGCTGATGGGCGGGATGTAAATTGCCAACAGCCACTTGGGAGAAGTGTATGGTGTTTCCTGAAACATCTAAAAAACAAAGCAACAGAGCCTAGGGCACTTCCACTTATGGTCCTATAGCTTAGGGAAATTAAAATCAAAAGACACAGCCACCCCAAAGGTTGGGACGGCTCTGTTTACAAGAACCTGGTTTACGGTACAAGTTCAATATCGCAGAAAGTGAAAAATGGATAAAGAAGTTGTGGTACTTACGTACAATGCAGTATCACTCAGCAATGAAATCTATGTCATCAGGCCCGTAGCAGCATAATGAGTGGATTCAGGTACGATGATTCTAACTGAAATAAGTCACACAGAAAAAGAAACATCATAAGATATCACTAATACACGGAATGTAAACTTGGCTACACAGGAACTGAATTACAAAACAGAACAGGGTCTCAAATTTAGAAAACCAACTTATGCTTGCTTAAGGGGAAAGGTGAGTTGGGGTGCTGCATAAAACCAGAGATTGAAATGAGCACAGATAAAGTTCCTTAAGCCAAATATGGAATAGACAAGAGCTACTCCTTGCTCAACGAAATGGACTCAACACCCCATATTAAATGCCTAAGAGTGTACCTGACTAGGAAGTATCTTAAAACCTATGGATTGCTATGTCTCTGAAAGAGAATCAAGTGTGTGTACAGGGGCATAAACGCAGCAGTGATAGGATTGGAGAGGTTCGGTGAGCAAATGAAGACCCTTTGAAGTCATATTGCATGGTACCCATTCCACGGGTCTCAACTCTCCAGGTTTAAGGTATTCTTCCTTCAGCTAAAACATGCATGTGGAACCCAGAGTATGATCAACCGTGTGATCGGGAGACGTGTTCCAATATGTCTCAGTTTTCGTCCCCTGGTACTCGGGTGCAACATTCCAGACGCTTTACTAACACTCTCCCGACTTGGAGAGTCAGTGCCTTTAACCTCCTGTTTGGCCCAGTTTGCAATTTCTGCGGAAGATGAACAGGAATAGGCAGAACCAATGACAGACTAGCTGGAGGTGTCTGGACGGGCAAATTTAACTCTCATTTCCCACCAGGAAGAGGAATTAACCAAAGGCTCAGCGTGCCGTGCCGGAACCAGATTAGGGCCTGAAGCCATCCTGCGGGGTTGCGGCCAGCTCACGAGAAAGCGACTTGAAGAAAGGAGCTCAGGGGCACTGTAATTCACAAACCTGCAGAGTTATAAATGACAGCTATCGTCCAAAAATATACTGAAGTAAGGCTGCCAAGAGGACTTGAAAGCGGGGCAGAATTGCAGGAAACCGATTTCAGGAGGTAGACTGGAATTGCATTTAAAGCATAGGAGAAGAGGCAGAACGTCCACAATGATGCACTTGGCCAAAAAGGGCGTATGCGTTTTTTCCTGAATATATTCAGGAAAAAACGCATACGCCCTTTTTGGCCAACCAAGCAAGCTTGCAAAGGAAATCTGCACTACAATGAAGTCTCACTTCCCCCCGGTCTAAAGGGCCATCTGAAAAAAGTGTAAAATCCAGAAAGGCAGGACAGGCCATGGAGAACTGGGAGCCTTGTTATGCTGATGGGCGGGATGTAAATTGCCAACAGCCACTCCGGAGAAGTGTATGGTGTTTCCTGAAACAGCTAAAAAACAAAGCAACAGAGCCTAGGGCACTTCCACTTATGGTCCTATAGCTTAGGGAAATTAAAATCAAAAAGACACAGCCATCCCAAATGTTGGGACGGCTCTGTTTACAAGAACCTGGTTTACGGTACAAGTTCAATATCGCAGAAAGTGAAAAATGGATAAAGAAGTTGTGGTACTTACGTACAATGCAGTATCACTCAGCAATGAAATCTATGTCATCAGGCCCGTAGCAGCATAATGAGTGGATTCAGGTATGATGATTCTAACTGAAATAAGTCACACAGGAAAAGAAACATCATAAGATATCACTAATACATGGAATGTAAACTTGGCTACACAGGAACTGAATTCCAAAACAGAACAGGGTCTCAAATTTAGAAACCCAACTTATGCTTGCTTAAGGGGAAAGGTGAGTTGGGGTGCTGCATAAAACCAGAGATTGAAATGAGCACAGATAAAGTTCCTTAAGCCAAATATGGAATAGACAAGAGCTACTCCTTGCTCAACGAAATGGACTCAACACCCCATATTAAATGCCTAAGAGTGTACCTGACTAGGAAGTATCTTAAAACCTATGGATTGCTATGTCTCTGGAAGAGAATCAAGTGTGTGTACAGGGGCATAAACGCAGCAGTGATAGGATTGGAGAGATTCGGTGAGCAAATGAAGACCCTTTGAAGTCATATTGCATGGTACCCATTCCACGGGTCTCAACTCTCCAGGTTTAAGGTATTCTTCCTTCAGCTAAAACATGCATGTGGAACCCAGAGTGTGATCAGCCGTGTGATCGGGAGACGTGTTCCAATATGTCTCAGTTTTCGTCCCCTGGTACTCGGGTGCAACATTCCAGACGCTTTACTAACACTCTCCCGACTTGGAGAGTCAGTGCCTTTAACCTCCTGTTTGGCCCAGTTTGCAATTTCTGCGGAAGATGAACAGGAATAGGCAGAACCAATGACAGACTAGCTGGAGGTGTCTGGACGGGCAAATTTAACTCTCATTTCCCACCAGGAAGAGGAATTAACCAAAGGCTCAGCGTGCCGTGCCGGAACCAGATTAGGGCCTGAAGCCATCCTGCGGTGTTGCGGCCAGCTCACGAGAAAGCGAGTTGAAGAAAGGAGCTCAGGGGCACTGTAATTCACAAACCTGCAGAGTTATAAATGACAGCTATCGTCCAAAAATATACTGAAGTAAGGCTGCCAAGAGGACTTGAAAGCGGGGCAGAATTGCAGGAAACCGATTTCAGGAGGTAGACTGGAATTGCATTTAAAGCATAGGAAAAGAGGCAGAACGTCCACAATGATGCACTTGGCCAAAAAGGGCGTATGCGTTTTTTCCTCAGGAAAAAACGCATACGCCCTTTTTGGCCAACCAAGCAAGCTTGCAAAGGAAATCTGCACTACAATGAAGTCTCACTTCCCCCCGGTCAAAAGGGCCATCTGAAAAAAGTGTAAAATCCAGAAAGGCAGGACAGGCCATGGAGAACTGGGAGCCTTGTTATGCTGATGGGCGGGATGTAAATTGCCAACAGCCACTCGGGAGAAGTGTATGGTGTTTCCTGAAACATCTAAAAAACAAAGCAACAGAGCCTAGGGCACTTCCACTTATGGTCCTATAGCTTAGGGAAATTAAAATCAAAAGACACAGCCACCCCAAAGGTTGGGACGGCTCTGTTTACAAGAACCTGGTTTACGGTACAAGTTCAATATCGCAGAAAGTGAAAAATGGATAAAGAAGTTGTGCTACTTACGTACAATGCAGTATCACTCAGCAATGAAATCTATGTCATCAGGCCCGTAGCAGCATAATGAGTGGATTCAGGTATGATGATTCTAACTGAAATAAGTCACACAGGAAAAGAAACATCATAAGATATCACTAATACACGGAATGTAAACTTGGCTACACAGGAACTGAATTACAAAACAGAACAGGGTCTCAAATTTAGAAAACCAACTTATGCTTGCTTAAGGGGAAAGGTGAGTTGGGGTGCTGCATAAAACCAGAGATTGAAATGAGCACAGATAAAGTTCCTTAAGCCAAATATGGAATAGACAAGAGCTACTCCTTGCTCAACGAAATGGACTCAACACCCCATATTAAATGCCTAAGAGTGTACCTGACTAGGAAGTATCTTAAAACCTATGGATTGCTATGTCTCTGGAAGAGAATCAAGTGTGTGTACAGGGGCATAAACGCAGCAGTGATAGGATTGGAGAGGTTCGGTGAGCAAATGAAGACCCTTTGAAGTCATATTGCATGGTACCCATTCCACGGGTCTCAACTCTCCAGGTTTAAGGTATTCTTCCTTCAGCTAAAACATGCATGTGGAACCCAGAGTATGATCAACCGTGTGATCGGGAGACGTGTTCCAATATGTCTCAGTTTTCGTCCCCTGGTACTCGGGTGCAACATTCCAGACGCTTTACTAACACTCTCCCGACTTGGAGAGTCAGTGCCTTTAACCTCCTGTTTGGCCCAGTTTGCAATTTCTGCGGAAGATGAACAGGAATAGGCAGAACCAATGACAGACCAGCTGGAGGTGTCTGGACGGGCAAATTTAACTCTCATTTCCCACCAGGAAGAGGAATTAACCAAAGGCTCAGCGTGCCGTGCCGGAACCAGATTAGGGCCTGAAGCCATCCTGCGGGGTTGCGGCCAGCTCACGAGAAAGCGACTTGAAGAAAGGAGCTCAGGGGCACTGTAATTCACAAACCTGCAGAGTTATAAATGACAGCTATCGTCCAAAAATATACTGAAGTAAGGCTGCCAAGAGGACTTGAAAGCGGGGCAGAATTGCAGGAAACCGATTTCAGGAGGTAGACTGGAATTGCATTTAAAGCATAGGAAAAGAGGCAGAACGTCCACAATGATGCACTTGGCCAAAAAGGGCGTATGCGTTTTTTCCTGAATATATTCAGGAAAAAACGCATACGCCCTTTTTGGCCAACCAAGCAAGCTTGCAAAGGAAATCTGCACTACAATGAAGTCTCACTTCCCCCCGGTCAAAAGGGCCATCTGAAAAAAGTGTAAAATCCAGAAAGGCAGGACAGGCCATGGAGAACTGGGAGCCTTGTTATGCTGATGGGCGGGATGTCAATTGCCAACAGCCACTCGGGAGAAGTGTATGGTGTTTCCTGAAACATCTAAAAAACAAAGCAACAGAGCCTAGGGCACTTCCACTTATGGTCCTATAGCTTAGGGAAATTAAAATCAAAAAGACACAGCCACCCCAAAGGTTGGGACGGCTCTGTTTACAAGAACCTGGTTTACGGTACAAGTTCAATATCGCAGAAAGTGAAAAATGGATAAAGAAGTTGTGGTACTTACGTACAATGCAGTATCACTCAGCAAGGAAATCTATGTCATCAGGCCCGTAGCAGCATAATGAGTGGATTCAGGTATGATGATTCTAACTGAAATAAGTCACACAGAAAAAGAAACATCATAAGGTATCACTAATACACGGAATGTAACCTTGGCTACACAGGAACTGAATTACAAAACAGAACAGGGTCTCAAATTTAGAAAACCAACTTATGCTTGCTTAAGGGGAAAGGTGAGTTGGGGTGCTGCATAAAACCAGAGATTGAAATGAGCACAGATAAAGTTCCTTAAGCCAAATATGGAATAGACAAGAGCTACTCCTTGCTCAACGAAATGGACTCAACACCCCATATTAAATGCCTAAGAGTGTACCTGACTAGGAAGTATCTTAAGACCTATGGATTGCTATGTCTCTGAAAGAGAATCAAGTGTGTGTACAGGGGCATAAACGCAGCAGTGATAGGATTGGAGAGGTTCGGTGAGCAAATGAAGACCCTTTGAAGTCATATTGCATGGTACCCATTCCACGGGTCTCAACTCTCCAGGTTTAAGGTATTTTTCCTTCAGCTAAAACATGCATGTGGAACCCAGAGTATGATCAACCGTGTGATCGGGAGACGTGTTCCAATATGTCTCAGTTTTCGTCCCTTGGTACTCGGGTGCAACATTCCAGACGCTTTACTAACACTCTCCCGACTTGGAGAGTCAGTGCCTTTAACCTCCTGTTTGGCCCAGGTTGCAATTTCTGCGGAAGATGAACAGGAATAGGCAGAACCAATGACAGACTAGCTGGAGGTGTCTGGACGGGCAAATTTAACTCTCATTTCCCACCAGGAAGAGGAATTAACCAAAGGCTCAGCGTGCCGTGCCGGAACCAGATTAGGGCCTGAAGCCATCCTGCGGGGTTGCGGCCAGCTCACGAGAAAGCGACTTGAAGAAAGGAGCTCAGGGGCACTGTAATTCACAAACCTGCAGAGTTATAAATGACAGCTATCGTCCAAAAATATACTGAAGTAAGGCTGCCAAGAGGACTTGAAAGCGGGGCAGAATTGCAGGAAACCGATTTCAGGAGGTAGACTGGAATTGCATTTAAAGCATAGGAAAAGAGGCAGAACGTCCACAATGATGCACTTGGCCAAAAAGGGCGTATGCGTTTTTTCCTGAATATATTCAGGAAAATACGCATACGCCCTTTTTGGCCAACCAAGCAAGCTTGCAAAGGAAATCTGCACTACAATGAAGTCTCACTTCCCCCCGGTCAAAAGGGCCATCTGAAAAAAGTGTAAAATCCAGAAAGGCAGGACAGGCCATGGAGAACTGGGAGCCTTGTTATGCTGATGGGCGGGATGTAAATTGCCAACAGCCACTTGGGAGAAGTGTATGGTGTTTCCTGAAACATCTAAAAAACAAAGCAACAGAGCCTAGGGCACTTCCACTTATGGTCCTATAGCTTAGGGAAATTAAAATCAAAAGACACAGCCACCCCAAAGGTTGGGACGGCTCTGTTTACAAGAACCTGGTTTACGGTACAAGTTCAATATCGCAGAAAGTGAAAAATGGATAAAGAAGTTGTGGTACTTACGTACAATGCAGTATCACTCAGCAATGAAATCTATGTCATCAGGCCCGTAGCAGCATAATGAGTGGATTCAGGTACGATGATTCTAACTGAAATAAGTCACACAGAAAAAGAAACATCATAAGATATCACTAATACACGGAATGTAAACTTGGCTACACAGGAACTGAATTACAAAACAGAACAGGGTCTCAAATTTAGAAAACCAACTTATGCTTGCTTAAGGGGAAAGGTGAGTTGGGGTGCTGCATAAAACCAGAGATTGAAATGAGCACAGATAAAGTTCCTTAAGCCAAATATGGAATAGACAAGAGCTACTCCTTGCTCAACGAAATGGACTCAACACCCCATATTAAATGCCTAAGAGTGTACCTGACTAGGAAGTATCTTAAAACCTATGGATTGCTATGTCTCTGAAAGAGAATCAAGTGTGTGTACAGGGGCATAAACGCAGCAGTGATAGGATTGGAGAGGTTCGGTGAGCAAATGAAGACCCTTTGAAGTCATATTGCATGGTACCCATTCCACGGGTCTCAACTCTCCAGGTTTAAGGTATTCTTCCTTCAGCTAAAACATGCATGTGGAACCCAGAGTATGATCAACCGTGTGATCGGGAGACGTGTTCCAATATGTCTCAGTTTTCGTCCCCTGGTACTCGGGTGCAACATTCCAGACGCTTTACTAACACTCTCCCGACTTGGAGAGTCAGTGCCTTTAACCTCCTGTTTGGCCCAGTTTGCAATTTCTGCGGAAGATGAACAGGAATAGGCAGAACCAATGACAGACTAGCTGGAGGTGTCTGGACGGGCAAATTTAACTCTCATTTCCCACCAGGAAGAGGAATTAACCAAAGGCTCAGCGTGCCGTGCCGGAACCAGATTAGGGCCTGAAGCCATCCTGCGGGGTTGCGGCCAGCTCACGAGAAAGCGACTTGAAGAAAGGAGCTCAGGGGCACTGTAATTCACAAACCTGCAGAGTTATAAATGACAGCTATCGTCCAAAAATATACTGAAGTAAGGCTGCCAAGAGGACTTGAAAGCGGGGCAGAATTGCAGGAAACCGATTTCAGGAGGTAGACTGGAATTGCATTTAAAGCATAGGAGAAGAGGCAGAACGTCCACAATGATGCACTTGGCCAAAAAGGGCGTATGCGTTTTTTCCTGAATATATTCAGGAAAAAACGCATACGCCCTTTTTGGCCAACCAAGCAAGCTTGCAAAGGAAATCTGCACTACAATGAAGTCTCACTTCCCCCCGGTCTAAAGGGCCATCTGAAAAAAGTGTAAAATCCAGAAAGGCAGGACAGGCCATGGAGAACTGGGAGCCTTGTTATGCTGATGGGCGGGATGTAAATTGCCAACAGCCACTCCGGAGAAGTGTATGGTGTTTCCTGAAACAGCTAAAAAACAAAGCAACAGAGCCTAGGGCACTTCCACTTATGGTCCTATAGCTTAGGGAAATTAAAATCAAAAAGACACAGCCATCCCAAATGTTGGGACGGCTCTGTTTACAAGAACCTGGTTTACGGTACAAGTTCAATATCGCAGAAAGTGAAAAATGGATAAAGAAGTTGTGGTACTTACGTACAATGCAGTATCACTCAGCAATGAAATCTATGTCATCAGGCCCGTAGCAGCATAATGAGTGGATTCAGGTATGATGATTCTAACTGAAATAAGTCACACAGGAAAAGAAACATCATAAGATATCACTAATACATGGAATGTAAACTTGGCTACACAGGAACTGAATTCCAAAACAGAACAGGGTCTCAAATTTAGAAACCCAACTTATGCTTGCTTAAGGGGAAAGGTGAGTTGGGGTGCTGCATAAAACCAGAGATTGAAATGAGCACAGATAAAGTTCCTTAAGCCAAATATGGAATAGACAAGAGCTACTCCTTGCTCAACGAAATGGACTCAACACCCCATATTAAATGCCTAAGAGTGTACCTGACTAGGAAGTATCTTAAAACCTATGGATTGCTATGTCTCTGGAAGAGAATCAAGTGTGTGTACAGGGGCATAAACGCAGCAGTGATAGGATTGGAGAGATTCGGTGAGCAAATGAAGACCCTTTGAAGTCATATTGCATGGTACCCATTCCACGGGTCTCAACTCTCCAGGTTTAAGGTATTCTTCCTTCAGCTAAAACATGCATGTGGAACCCAGAGTGTGATCAGCCGTGTGATCGGGAGACGTGTTCCAATATGTCTCAGTTTTCGTCCCCTGGTACTCGGGTGCAACATTCCAGACGCTTTACTAACACTCTCCCGACTTGGAGAGTCAGTGCCTTTAACCTCCTGTTTGGCCCAGTTTGCAATTTCTGCGGAAGATGAACAGGAATAGGCAGAACCAATGACAGACTAGCTGGAGGTGTCTGGACGGGCAAATTTAACTCTCATTTCCCACCAGGAAGAGGAATTAACCAAAGGCTCAGCGTGCCGTGCCGGAACCAGATTAGGGCCTGAAGCCATCCTGCGGTGTTGCGGCCAGCTCACGAGAAAGCGAGTTGAAGAAAGGAGCTCAGGGGCACTGTAATTCACAAACCTGCAGAGTTATAAATGACAGCTATCGTCCAAAAATATACTGAAGTAAGGCTGCCAAGAGGACTTGAAAGCGGGGCAGAATTGCAGGAAACCGATTTCAGGAGGTAGACTGGAATTGCATTTAAAGCATAGGAAAAGAGGCAGAACGTCCACAATGATGCACTTGGCCAAAAAGGGCGTATGCGTTTTTTCCTCAGGAAAAAACGCATACGCCCTTTTTGGCCAACCAAGCAAGCTTGCAAAGGAAATCTGCACTACAATGAAGTCTCACTTCCCCCCGGTCAAAAGGGCCATCTGAAAAAAGTGTAAAATCCAGAAAGGCAGGACAGGCCATGGAGAACTGGGAGCCTTGTTATGCTGATGGGCGGGATGTAAATTGCCAACAGCCACTCGGGAGAAGTGTATGGTGTTTCCTGAAACATCTAAAAAACAAAGCAACAGAGCCTAGGGCACTTCCACTTATGGTCCTATAGCTTAGGGAAATTAAAATCAAAAGACACAGCCACCCCAAAGGTTGGGACGGCTCTGTTTACAAGAACCTGGTTTACGGTACAAGTTCAATATCGCAGAAAGTGAAAAATGGATAAAGAAGTTGTGCTACTTACGTACAATGCAGTATCACTCAGCAATGAAATCTATGTCATCAGGCCCGTAGCAGCATAATGAGTGGATTCAGGTATGATGATTCTAACTGAAATAAGTCACACAGGAAAAGAAACATCATAAGATATCACTAATACACGGAATGTAAACTTGGCTACACAGGAACTGAATTACAAAACAGAACAGGGTCTCAAATTTAGAAAACCAACTTATGCTTGCTTAAGGGGAAAGGTGAGTTGGGGTGCTGCATAAAACCAGAGATTGAAATGAGCACAGATAAAGTTCCTTAAGCCAAATATGGAATAGACAAGAGCTACTCCTTGCTCAACGAAATGGACTCAACACCCCATATTAAATGCCTAAGAGTGTACCTGACTAGGAAGTATCTTAAAACCTATGGATTGCTATGTCTCTGGAAGAGAATCAAGTGTGTGTACAGGGGCATAAACGCAGCAGTGATAGGATTGGAGAGGTTCGGTGAGCAAATGAAGACCCTTTGAAGTCATATTGCATGGTACCCATTCCACGGGTCTCAACTCTCCAGGTTTAAGGTATTCTTCCTTCAGCTAAAACATGCATGTGGAACCCAGAGTATGATCAACCGTGTGATCGGGAGACGTGTTCCAATATGTCTCAGTTTTCGTCCCCTGGTACTCGGGTGCAACATTCCAGACGCTTTACTAACACTCTCCCGACTTGGAGAGTCAGTGCCTTTAACCTCCTGTTTGGCCCAGTTTGCAATTTCTGCGGAAGATGAACAGGAATAGGCAGAACCAATGACAGACCAGCTGGAGGTGTCTGGACGGGCAAATTTAACTCTCATTTCCCACCAGGAAGAGGAATTAACCAAAGGCTCAGCGTGCCGTGCCGGAACCAGATTAGGGCCTGAAGCCATCCTGCGGGGTTGCGGCCAGCTCACGAGAAAGCGACTTGAAGAAAGGAGCTCAGGGGCACTGTAATTCACAAACCTGCAGAGTTATAAATGACAGCTATCGTCCAAAAATATACTGAAGTAAGGCTGCCAAGAGGACTTGAAAGCGGGGCAGAATTGCAGGAAACCGATTTCAGGAGGTAGACTGGAATTGCATTTAAAGCATAGGAAAAGAGGCAGAACGTCCACAATGATGCACTTGGCCAAAAAGGGCGTATGCGTTTTTTCCTGAATATATTCAGGAAAAAACGCATACGCCCTTTTTGGCCAACCAAGCAAGCTTGCAAAGGAAATCTGCACTACAATGAAGTCTCACTTCCCCCCGGTCAAAAGGGCCATCTGAAAAAAGTGTAAAATCCAGAAAGGCAGGACAGGCCATGGAGAACTGGGAGCCTTGTTATGCTGATGGGCGGGATGTCAATTGCCAACAGCCACTCGGGAGAAGTGTATGGTGTTTCCTGAAACATCTAAAAAACAAAGCAACAGAGCCTAGGGCACTTCCACTTATGGTCCTATAGCTTAGGGAAATTAAAATCAAAAGACACAGCCACCCCAAAGGTTGGGACGGCTCTGTTTACAAGAACCTGGTTTACGGTACAAGTTCAATATCGCAGAAAGTGAAAAATGGATAAAGAAGTTGTGGTACTTACGTACAATGCAGTATCACTCAGCAATGAAATCTATGTCATCAGGCCCGTAGCAGCATAATGAGTGGATTCAGGTATGATGATTCTAACTGAAATAAGTCACACAGGAAAAGAAACATCATAAGATATCACTAATACACGGAATGTAAACTTGGCTACACAGGAACTGAATTACAAAACAGAACAGGGTCTCAAATTTAGAAAACCAACTTATGCTTGCTTAAGGGGAAAGGTGAGTTGGGGTGCTGCATAAAACCAGAGATTGAAATGAGCACAGATAAAGTTCCTTAAGCCAAATATGGAATAGACAAGAGCTACTCCTTGCTCAACGAAATGGACTCAACACCCCATATTAAATGCCTAAGAGTGTACCTGACTAGGAAGTATCTTAAAACCTATGGATTGCTATGTCTCTGGAAGAGAATCAAGTGTGTGTACAGGGGCATAAACGCAGCAGTGATAGGATTGGAGAGGTTCGGTGAGCAAATGAAGACCCTTTGAAGTCATATTGCATGGTACCCATTCCACGGGTCTCAACTCTCCAGGTTTAAGGTATTCTTCCTTCAGCTAAAACATGCATGTGGAACCCAGAGTATGATCAACCGTGTGATCGGGAGACGTGTTCCAATATGTCTCAGTTTTCGTCCCCTGGTACTCGGGTGCAACATTCCAGACGCTTTACTAACACTCTCCCGACTTGGAGAGTCAGTGCCTTTAACCTCCTGTTTGGCCCAGTTTGCAATTTCTGCGGAAGATGAACAGGAATAGGGAGAACCAATGACAGACTAGCTGGAGGTGTGTGGACGGGCAAATTTAACTCTCATTTCCCACCAGGAAGAGGAATTAACCAAAGGCTCAGCGTGCCGTGCCGGAACCAGATTAGGGCCTGAAGCCATCCTGCGGTGTTGCGGCCAGCTCACGAGAAAGCGAGTTGAAGAAAGGAGCTCAGGGGCACAGAAATTCACAAACCTGCAGAGTTATAAATGACAGCTATCGTCCAAAAATATACTGAAGTAAGGCTGCCAAGAGGACTTGAAAGCGGGGCAGAATTGCAGGAAACCGATTTCAGGAGGTAGACTGGAATTGCATTTAAAGCATAGGAAAAGAGGCAGAACGTCCACAATGATGCACTTGGCCAAAAAGGGCGTATGCGTTTTTTCCTGAATATATTCAGGAAAAAACGCATACGCCCTTTTTGGCCAACCAAGCAAGCTTGCAAAGGAAATCTGCACTACAATGAAGTCTCACTTCCCCCCGGTCAAAAGGGCCATCTGAAAAAAGTGTAAAATCCAGAAAGGCAGGACAGGCCATGGAGAACTGGGAGCCTTGTTATGCTGATGGGCGGGATGTAAATTGCCAACAGCCACTCCGGAGAAGTGTATGGTGTTTCCTGAAACAGCTAAAAAACAAAGCAACAGAGCCTAGGGCACTTCCACTTATGGTCCTATAGCTTAGGGAAATTAAAATCAAAAAGACACAGCCACCCCAAAGGTTGGGACGGCTCTGTTTATAAGAACCTGGTTTACGGTACAAGTTCAATATCGCAGAAAGTGAAAAATGGATAAAGAAGTTGTGGTACTTACGTACAATGCAGTATCACTCAGCAATGAAATCTATGTCATCAGGCCCGTAGCAGCATAATGAGTGGATTCAGGTATGATGATTCTAACTGAAATAAGTCACACAGGAAAAGAAACATCATAAGATATCACTAATACACGGAATGTAAACTTGGCTACACAGGAACTGAATTACAAAACAGAACAGGGTCTCAAATTTAGAAACCCAACTTATGCTTGCTTAAGGGGAAAGGTGAGTTGGGGTGCTGCATAAAACCAGAGATTGAAATGAGCACAGATAAAGTTCCTTAAGCCAAATATGGAATAGACAAGAGCTACTCCTTGCTCAACGAAATGGACTCAACACCCCATATTAAATGCCTAAGAGTGTACCTGACTAGGAAGTATCTTAAAACCTATGGATTGCTATGTCTCTGAAAGAGAATCAAGTGTGTGTACAGGGGCATAAACGCAGCAGTGATAGGATTGGAGAGGTTCGGTGAGCAAATGAAGACCCTTTGAAGTCATATTGCATGGTACCCATTCCACGGGTCTCAACTCTCCAGGTTTAAGGTATTCTTCCTTCAGCTAAAACATGCATGTGGAACCCAGAGTATGATCAACCGTGTGATCGGGAGACGTGTTCCAATATGTCTCAGTTTTCGTCCCCTGGTACTCGGGTGCAACATTCCAGACGCTTTACTAACACTCTCCCGACTTGGAGAGTCAGTGCCTTTAACCTCCTGTTTGGCCCAGTTTGCAATTTCTGCGGAAGATGAACAGGAATAGGGAGAACCAATGACAGACTAGCTGGAGGTGTCTGGACGGGCAAATTTAACTCTCATTTCCCACCAGGAAGAGGAATTAACCAAAGGCTCAGCGTGCCGTGCTGGAACCAGATTAGGGCCTGAAGCCATCCTGCGGGGTTGCGGCCAGCTCATGAGAAAGCGACTTGAAGAAAGGAGCTCAGGGGCGCTGTAATTCACAAACCTGCAGAGTTATAAATGACAGCTATCGTCCAAAAATATACTGAAGTAAGGCTGCCAAGAGGACTTGAAAGCGGGGCAGAATTGCAGGAAACCGATTTCAGGAGGTAGACTGGAATTGCATTTAAAGCATAGGAAAAGAGGCAGAACTTCCACAATGATGCACTTGGCCAAAAAGGGCGTATGCGTTTTTTCCTGAATATATTCAGGAAAAAACGCATACGCACTTTTTGGCCAACCAAGCAAGCTTGCAAAGGAAATCTGCACTACAATGAAGTCTCACTTCCCCCCGGTCAAAAGGGCCATCTGAAAAAAGTGTAAAATCCAGAAAGGCAGGACAGGCCATGGAGAACTGGGAGCCTTGTTATGCTGATGGGCGGGATGTAAATTGCCAACAGCCACTCGGGAGAAGTGTATGGTGTTTCCTGAAACATCTAAAAAACAAAGCAACAGAGCCTAGGGCACTTCCACTTATGGTCCTATAGCTTAGGGAAATTAAAATCAAAAGACACAGCCACCCCAAAGGTTGGGACGGCTCTGTTTACAAGAACCTGGTTTACGGTACAAGTTCAATATCGCCGAAAGTGAAAAATGGATAAAGAAGTTGTGGTACTTACGTACAATGCAGTATCACTCAGCAATGAAATCTATGTCATCAGGCCCGTAGCAGCATAATGAGTGGATTCAGGTACGGTGATTCTAACTGAAATAAGTCACACAGAAAAAGAAACATCATAAGATATCACTAATACACGGAATGTAAACTTGGCTACACAGGAACTGAATTACAAAACAGAACAGGGTCTCAAATTTAGAAACCCAACTTATGCTTGCTTAAGGGGAAAGGTGAGTTGGGGTGCTGCATAAAACCAGAGATTGAAATGAGCACAGATAAAGTTCCTTAAGCCAAATATGGAATAGACAAGAGCTACTCCTTGCTCAACGAAATGGACTCAACACCCCATATTAAATGCCTAAGAGTGTACCTGACTAGGAAGTATCTTAAAACCTATGGATTGCTATGTCTCTGGAAGAGAATCAAGTGTGTGTACAGGGGCATAAACACAGCAGTGATAGGATTGGAGAGGTTCGGTGAGCAAATGAAGACCCTTTGAAGTCATATTGCATGGTACCCATTCCACGGGTCTCAACTCTCCAGGTTTAAGGTATTCTTCCTTCAGCTAAAACATGCATGTGGAACCCAGAGTATGATCAACCGTGTGATCGGGAGACGTGTTCCAATATGTCTCAGTTTTCGTCCCCTGGTACTCGGGTGCAACATTCCAGACGCTTTACTAACACTCTCCCGACTTGGAGAGTCAGTGCCTTTAACCTCCTGTTTGGCCCAGTTTGCAATTTCTGCGGAAGATGAACAGGAATAGGGAGAACCAATGACAGACCAGCTGGAGGTGTCTGGACGGGCAAATTTAACTCTCATTTCCCACCAGGAAGAGGAATTAACCAAAGGCTCAGCGTGCCGTGCCAGAACCAGATTAGGGCCTGAAGCCATCCTGCGGTGTTGCGGCCAGCTCACGAGAAAGCGAGTTGAAGAAAGGAGCTCAGGGGCACTGTAATTCACAAACCTGCAGAGTTATAAATGACAGCTATCGTCCAAAAATATACTGAAGTAAGGCTGCCAAGAGGACTTGAAAGCGGGGCAGAATTGCAGGAAACCGATTTCAGGAGGTAGACTGGAATTGCATTTAAAGCATAGGAAAAGAGGCAGAACGTCCACAATGATGCACTTGGCCAAAAAGGGCGTATGCGTTTTTTCCTGAATATATTCAGGAAAAAACGCATACGCCCTTTTTGGCCAACCAAGCAAGCTTGCAAAGGAAATCTGCACTACAATGAAGTCTCACTTCCCCCCGGTCAAAAGGGCCATCTGAAAAAAGTGTAAAATCCAGAAAGGCAGGACAGGCCATGGAGAACTGGGAGCCTTGTTATGCTGATGGGCGGGATGTCAATTGCCAACAGCCACTCGGGAGAAGTGTATGGTGTTTCCTGAAACATCTAAAAAACAAAGCAACAGAGCCTAGGGCACTTCCACTTATGGTCCTATAGCTTAGGGAAATTAAAATCAAAAGACACAGCCACCCCAAAAGTTGGGACGGCTCTGTTTACAAGAACCTGGTTTACGGTACAAGTTCAATATCGCAGAAAGTGAAAAATGGATAAAGAAGTTGTGGTACTTACGTACAATGCAGTATCACTCAGCAATGAAATCTATGTCATCAGGCCCGTAGCAGCATAATGAGTGGATTCAGGTACGATGATTCTAACTGAAATAATTCACACAGGAAAAGAAACATCATAAGATATCACTAATACACGGAATGTAAACTTGGCTACACAGGAACTGAATTACAAAACAGAACAGGGTCTCAAATTTAGAAACCCAACTTATGCTTGCTTAAGGGGAAAGGTGAGTTGGGGTGCTGCATAAAACCAGAGATTGAAATGAGCACAGATAAAGTTCCTTAAGCCAAATATGGAATAGACAAGAGCTACTCCTTGCTCAACGAAATGGACTCAACACCCCATATTAAATGCCTAAGAGTGTACCTGACTAGGAAGTATCTTAAAACCTATGGATTGCTATGTCTCTGAAAGAGAATCAAGTGTGTGTACAGGGGCATAAACACAGCAGTGATAGGATTGCAGAGGTTCGGTGAGCAAATGAAGACCCTTTGAAGTCATATTGCATGGTACCCATTCCACGGGTCTCAACTCTCCAGGTTTAAGGTATTCTTCCTTCAGCTAAAACATGCATGTGGAACCCAGAGTATGATCAACCGTGTGATTGGGAGACGTGTTCCAATATGTCTCAGTTTTCGTCCCCTGGTACTCGGGTGCAACATTCCAGACGCTTTACTAACACTCTCCCGACTTGGAGAGTCAGTGCCTTTAACCTCCTGTTTGGCCCAGTTTGCAATTTCTGCGGAAGATGAACAGGAATAGGGAGATCCAATGAGAGACTAGCTGGAGGTGTCTGGACGGGCAAATTTAACTCTCATTTCCCACCAGGAAGAGGAATTAACCAAAGGCTCAGCGTGCCGTGCCGGAACCAGATTAGGGCCTGAAGCCATCCTGCGGTGTTGCGGCCAGCTCACGAGAAAGCGAGTTGAAGAAAGGAGCTCAGGGGCACTGTAATTCACAAACCTGCAGAGTTATAAATGACAGCTATCGTCCAAAAATATACTGAAGTAAGGCTGCCAAGAGGACTTGAAAGCGGGGCAGAATTGCAGGAAACCGATTTCAGGAGGTAGTCTGGAATTGCATTTAAAGCATAGGAAAAGAGGCAGAACGTCCACAATGATGCACTTGGCCAAAAAGGGCGTATGCGTTTTTTCCTGAATATATTCAGGAAAAAACGCATACGCCCTTTTTGGCCAACCAAGCAAGCTTGCAAAGGAAATCTGCACTACAATGAAGTCTCACTTCCCCCCGGTCAAAAGGGCCATCTGAAAAAAGTGTAAAATCCAGAAAGGCAGGACAGGCCATGGAGAACTGGGAGCCTTGTTATGCTGATGGGCGGGATGTAAATTGCCAACAGCCACTCGGGAGAAGTGTATGGTGTTTCCTGAAACATCTAAAAAACAAAGCAACAGAGCCTAGGGCACTTCCACTTATGGTCCTATAGCTTAGGGAAATTAAAATCAAAAGACACAGCCACCCCAAAGGTTGGGACGGCTCTGTTTACAAGAACCTGGTTTACGGTACAAGTTCAATATCGCAGAAAGTGAAAAATGGATAAAGAAGTTGTGGTACTTACGTACAATGCAGTATCACTCAGCAATGAAATCTATGTCATCAGGCCCGTAGCAGCATAATGAGTGGATTCAGGTA